>NC_069501.1:115509472-115741972 GCF_027579735.1 Bombina bombina | reverse complement strand
TGCTAGAAATAAATATATACAATATATATATATATATATATATATATATATATATATATATATATATATATATATATATACACATATACATATACAGTATATGTATATATATATATATATATATATATATATATATATATATACACACAGTATATATATATACACTGTATATATATATATATATATATATATATATATATATATATATATATATATAAAAGCATTTCAAGACTAAAATTGTTTGCATGTAAATCATGGCAGCAGTGATTTCAACATCATGAGCCTTCTAATCAACTCATTCTGACAATGCAATGGTGCAGCCAGTCCCCCAGGAAAATATGCAGTATTGCAGTTGGTAAAAATTTTGACTGTACAATAATTTCCCATTGCCTTAATAAGTTATCAAAAAGGCATAAACAAGGTGAAATTTGTCATTTCTGTCTTGAACTGGTAGTACTGGTCTGGTAAAGAACTAATTATTAACAAGATCTGTTTTCCCCTGTAGGCTGCAAAATTTGCCTGAGCTGAGGTCAAAAGAATAAGAAGAAATGAAATGAGATAGAATGATTATTAAGTCTGCAGTACTGTTCCCGACCCTCAGTATACATTAAAAAGGTCTTAAAAAAAGTGAGTATTATGATAATACTCTCTTTTTAATGTATACTGAGGGTCGGGAACAGTACTGCAGACTTAATATCAATTCCATCTCATTTCATTTCTTCTTATTCGTTTGACCTCAGCTCAGGCAAATTGTGCAGCCTACAGGGGAAAACGGATCTCTTGTTAATAATTAGTTCTTTTTGGCACCAGACCAGTACTACCAGTTCAAGACAGTCACAGAAATGACAAATTTCACCTTGTTTGTGCCTTTTGATAACTTATTAAGGCAATGGCCTGGGAAAGGGAAACTATCATATAAGCTTGCAGATTTTGATTTAGTTGAGCTTAATTGGAAATGTTTAACAATTATTCTCTACTGTACTAAATCATAAAAAAATGAGAAGTTCTGGGTTCTGTGACTGCCACACTGTGCACCTGCCCTGCGTAAGTTGTTGCAATCTGCAATGCAAATATGCCATGATTGCCATCTGGCCCGCCCCTGGCCCCCTCCGACAGCAGCCGGCCTCCGTCTATCACATTCACTGTCTGACACTTATCAACCAAGTTACCGGTCCCGGTCTGTAACTGTCTATCAGGTACATCTCGTCTTTGCCGCCTGACTCAGTCCACGTCTGCACCAGTCTCCTCAGCAGGCTCAGCTCGGCTCTGAAAATCACGTGGTGCCACCAGTGCAGCTGCCGCCTAACTCTAGCCTCTGCTACGCAGTTAAAATTGTGTGTGCAGGCGTGTGGAAGCGGAGGCGGAGCTGAGTGCTGAGCTGCTGACAGAGCCAGCCAGGGCAGCTGGGATGACTAATAATATGTGGACCAGATTTGGATATACACACACCTGACTGGCCGGTCCACATATATATTGCAGGCTGCCGCTTACTTGTGTTACACCGCGCTCCGGCTCTTCCACGCTGCTCCTCTACAGACTCCGCCAGTCCAGTCTTTCTTTCCTACACCTAACTTAAGTAATGCACTCATGAGTGACAAGTCACGTGCGTCTCCTCCACCATCGCACCCAGCCCCACCCCCTCTGCCCCCCCCGCAAAAAAAAAAGTTCAACTTCATCATGGCAAAAATATATATTAATAAAAAATAAAAAATAGGGAAAAAAATGCAGCATCAGTATTATGCATGGGGCCCCTTTAAGAAGCAGGGCCCTCGGGCCAGGGCCGATCTGCCCGACTTGTCAGTCCGCCCCTGAATGATACTAATCAAATTCTCTCCCTACAGCCCAGCAACGGAAGGCCTAACTGACTGTGATGACAGGTGTCCCCACTCTGGAAGTACTAATAATTCTCCTCTTTTGCAGCTCTCCCTAAGCCTTATTCCCACAGGTGGACGTGCGGAGAAATCCTCACCTGGAGAAGGGAGCCCTGACTGCGACGCAATACGCAGGAAACCCGTTATCCCTTTTACAGAGGAGACGGTGGGTACGAATTATGCCATATCAGGTAACGTGGCTAATTCAGGTAACTCGTGGCAAAGCCCACAAATGTGTTAACATGCTAATTTTATGTGTGAAATGGTATAAACTGCAGGGAGATATTATGTATCAGCTGAGCTCCAGGATTCAGTTACCAACTCTATAATGGGATTATTGATACTGGTTTCTCAAGTAACTATTTTATCTTACAGGTACTACACGCAGCTAACCTAAACTCAGGGAATTTGACGGTTAAATAATAAGTGTTGGGGTGACACTCTCAAAGTCTGGGGCACTGCATGGTTAAAGCTAAAACTAGCAAACAGGGTAATAAGACACCCTGTCATTATAGTGGATCTGCCAATGATTGTTTAATAATTGGTATTGATCTTCTTAAGCGATTAAGTACCTTAATTGATTGCATAAATAATATTATTTGGTCACAAGTCAAAAGACCTATTTATTATGAATGGTCCAGCACACCTCACCCCAGACATAACCGTCATGTGGTGGAAGAGAAGCCAGATGCTGTCGAAATTCATTTCAGGAATAGCTCTATGCCTGAAATAACTGTCCTACAAATAGATGATCAGACTCCCCTAAGTGGCTCTGATAGTCATACCCTTAAAATATCGCCCTGGAAAATAGCCAATATTTCCCTAGACGGCGATGTATTAAACATATATCCCCACCAAGGGGATCCTAAATCCCCTAAGGGGGGTGATCACTCTCAATTCCTCGCAGAAATTGAGAAAATTAAGAATGATCTATTTATCCCTATGCAAGTGCATGACCTTGGAAAAAGTATGCCAAATTAAACTTAAAACAGGAAGCTAGCTATATAAGGGAAGGCTTATTGGTGCAGATAGCTGAACCTAAAGTAATTTAGTATCTCTCTCAACAAGATCACTTGGTCCATGATCTAGAATGATAACTCTGAAAGCTATATCATTATAGCTAAGTGGTTATTATCTATTTCCATAGGTAATAAATCAGCAAAACACCTGTTTTTAGTTTTAAATAATCCCCATAATCAAATATATATTGGCAATGATCGCTTGAATAGATATGCCATACAAATAGATTTGATTAGCCTTTACCTCTGGAGCAGGTTAAAAGGGGACCCTGAAGTATTTCAGGATGAAAATGCAGACCTGAAATCAAACCAGCAAATGCCATAAATTGTGAATATGCAGGTGTCTAATGATATTGTAATCCCTGCTGTTGCTGATAAATGTATCTTACTCTTACAGGTAAAAAGGGGTCAGAAGTTAAAAACTTCTGAAGCGCTAATTTGCATCTCCCAGAGAATGCAAAATATGGGTATAACAATGACCCATACTCCTATGGTAAATATTGGAAATATTCCAATACATGTTATTGTGCATAACATGACCCCACAGGATATCACCTTATCCAAGGGAACTACCATAGGATATGCTCTGGAATTCAGTTATTACACTTTTGGATTCCAGAATAATATAATTGGGCTAATACCTGAAAGGTACTTAACTAAAGAATAGTTAATAGAGCAATCCATGCCAGAAGGATTAGTTACAATTCAATCTATTTACCCTTTCAGCTCGGAGGAAGGCATCGGTAAAATTGATGAAGCCTCCCTGGTATTTGATCAACCGATCAAAGAACAAGACTACCCAAATATCCAGAGTCATGGGGGTAATGTAAATTATAATTGAGGGACCTCACCTCTAGGCTTGAAGAAGCCTATAAGATAGGACAGCCTGAAATCTTTCCTGGATTTCAGCAAATAGTCGAAGAGCAAATCTCCTTAGCTAATGGCTGTTCCAGTGATGATGAACGCCAACAGCTACGAGAACTCCTGATGGAATACCAGGATATTTTTGCTAGGGATTCTTATGATTGTGGGACTACAGATCTACACATTGCAAGAATCCAAACAGATCCCAATGCACCACCTGTATTTGTTAAGCAATACAGACTCCCTTTAGCCTCATATGATTCTCTTGCAGAAATAATAAGGAACTTGGAAGAAAGGGGTATCATCAGACAGGTGCACAGCTACTATAATAATCCTATTCTAGGTGTTCTTAAGACCAATGAATGGCATTTGTGTGCTGACTTAAGACAGCTAAACAAATGGGTGTACATGTCTGGCTGGCCTGTGTCATACATTGAACTGTGCCTAGCGCAGATACAGGGATCTAAGATAAGATATTGGACCATAAAGGAACATGAGGAAGACCAGTATAAGCTTGCAGTCTCCTTCCAAAACGTCCAATATGCATTCCAAAGACTTCTATTTGGATACATAAATTCAGGACATGAATTTGCAGTATTCATGCATAAGGCTATGCCTGATGCACTGGAAAGTGCGACGTTATCCTATGTTGATGATGTGTTAATCAGAAGCACAGACTTTAGAAAACACATCACAGAACTTAAACATGTCCTCAGCCAACTTAAAAGGGCAGGTGTCAAATTATCCCTACAAAAAGCTCAATGGTGCCGTACTCGTGTCAACTTCCTGGGACATGAAATAACTTCTGAAGGGTTAAATCCTCAGAAGAAAAAAGTTGAAGCCATAATAAATTCCAAGAACCCAACTAACTTAAAGGAATTGAGATCATTCCTGGGTATGACAAATTATTCTCGATAATTTATTGACAATTATGCAGATTTAGCTAAACCACTACTACATCTTCTAAAGAAGGATGTAGTATGGCACTGGAGTGAGGCTCAAGAGACAGACAAGAGAGCTGAAGAGGAAACCCACTCAAGCACCTTGCTTAGCTTACCCTGAAGGTGGTAAACCTTTCTACCTAGAGACAGGTTACACAGATGTAAGCATGAGTGCTGTCTTATACCAAAAGCATGATAATTTAAGCAAAGTCATTGCTTATGCGAGCAAAACTTTATCCCCGGTAGAAATCTACTGTATGGGCTCTACAAAATTTCAGCAGCTATATTCAGGGTAAGAGAATTATTGTAGAAACGGCCCACCAGCCTTTGCTATATTTGCAAAGTGAGAGAATAAGAGATGGGAACCTGTCCAATAGCCGCATAACAGCTTGGACTCTTTCCTTACGAGGCTGGCCTTTAGAAATTCACTATAAGCAAAACCAAAAGAATCCAGTCACACAGGGGCTTGCCGAGCTCCATGACTGTACTGCTAAAGATCATGGGGGAGATTTAATAGAAGATGATTTCCTGGAGGAACAATTGTTTTACTTATATAAAATATACAATGAGGACCAGTGTCAAACGTTACCTTGGGTATATGTTGATGGTTGTTCTTACCATGCTACTATTGATAATGAGCACAGATTAGGCACTGTAATTGGTTTAGCTTGGGCAAATGGATTCCGAAATATTTCTGTAGGATTCAACATTGGACCAAGATCCAGTCAAGTTGCAGAACTAACTGCTGTTCTAAAAACCATTGAGATGGCTATTGAACAAGGTATTAATGAATTTGTGATCATTACTTACTCAAATTATGTGCGTGATAGTTTTGTTGAATACCTGCCAACTTGGAAAAGAAATGGCATGCAGAAAACTAACAACAAACCAGTCAAACATGGCAAGTTGTTCTGCAAAATTGATGTTAATGGTGTCCAATGGTTTAACCATACACTGGACAAAGACCAAGGGCCATTCCAGGATTCTAGGTCCTGATAAGGAAGGCAATGATCTTGCAGATTCATTAGCCAAACAAGGAGCCATAACTGGAGAGCTCCTAAATATTGACCACTTAATGGGTGCAATTCAGGTAGAGGCCATTAAGAGAAATCAGGATAAACAACAAAATGAGCCTAACCTGGTACATTGGAGTCAGGATTCTCCTAGTGAGGAAATGATCATTAGTCAAAGAGAAGACCCCATTATAGGTATTTTCTATAAACATATAGAAAATCCTGAAAACAACCCCATCTCAAAAGAGGACTGTATTGGTAAGAAAGATCTCAGGATCTTAATGAAGTCCAACTCACAATTCAAGTTACAGGATGGTTGTTAATTAGAACCTTCAAAACAGGTATCCAACAATGTGTTGTACCTACCCAGTTCAAGGGTCTCATGCTTCAACACGCCCATGATGCTCCCACATCTGGCCATCATGGTGCCAAATTAACATATGAGATATTACGTGACTACGCCTTTTGGCCGCATATGTTGAAGGATGTCAAGGTTGTTTAATCTGTCCACAGTTCCAACCCACTGCACCAACGCATAGAGTGCCATTGCAGAAAAGGGGGATGGTAATGCCATGGTCAAATATACAAATTGATTTTATTGGTCCAGTAATTAGGTCATCAAGAGGTAACAGATACAAGTTGACAGTAACATGCCTGTTCACTAAATGGGTAGAGTGCATCAGTGCACCTAACAATAGTCCTGAAACATGTGCAGCTTTGCTCATCAACCACGTGTTTTCCATATTTGTTTTACCCCAGCAAATTGAATCCGATCGGGGACTCACTTCAGTAGCGAAATAATGACAAAAATGTGGAAAATACTAGGGGTTAAAAGAAAGCTCCATATAGCATATAGAGCTGCCTCTAGCGGTGGTGTAGAGCATTACAGCCAGTCCATTGTGAAAATGCTAAAAAAGTTTGTGAGTGAAACAGGTAAGGACTGGGATGTAAAATTACCTCTAGTCCTAATGGCATTGAGAGCAATTCCAAGTAGTGCTACTAAGATGCCACCTTTTAAACTGATGACTGGTAAAAGAATGGTTCTACCTCAACATTTACTGTATCATACCT
Organism: Bombina bombina; assembly: GCF_027579735.1. Taxonomy (NCBI): domain Eukaryota; kingdom Metazoa; phylum Chordata; class Amphibia; order Anura; family Bombinatoridae; genus Bombina; species Bombina bombina. Next base: position 115,735,193 of record NC_069501.1, on the reverse strand, counting down.
CAGACCAGAACTTAATAAATGCTGCTACTACACATCAATATGTGGAAAACTTAAGGAAGCATCTGCAATATGCTTTTGCATTTGCTCAAAGGAACATAGAGACGGCCGCCAAAACTTATTATGATCTAAGAACTTCCAAAAAGGAATATGAAATTAATGATAAAGTTTATCTTTATAACTTTGGAAGAGATCAACGTCTAGATTTAGAGTTTGGCGGTAGCCGTCAAAACCAGCGTTAGGGGGTCCTAACGCTGGTTTTTACCGCCCGCTGGTATTTGTCAGTAATTAAAGGGTCTAACGCTCACTTTGCAGCCGCGACTTTTCCATACCGCAGATCCCCCTACGCCAATTGCATATCCTATCTTTTCAATGGGATCTTTCTAATGCCGGTATTTAGAGTCTTGGCTGGAGTGAGAGTTAGAACTCTAACGACAAAACTCCAGCCGCAGAAAAAAAACAGGAGTTAAGAGCTTTTTGGGCTAACGCCGGTTCATAAAGCTCTTAACTACTGTGCTCTAAAGTACACTAACACCCATAAACTACCTATGTACCCCTAAACCGAGGTCCCCCCACATCGCCGCCACTATAATAAAAATTTTTAACCCCTAATCTGCCGACCGCACACCGCCGCCACCTACGTTATACTTATGTACCCCTAATCTGCTGCCCCTAACACCACCGACCCCTATATTATATTTATTAACCCCTTATCTGCCCCCCTCAACGTCGCCGACACCTACCTACACTTATTAACCCCTAATCTTCCGACCGGACCTCACCGCTACTCTAATAAATGTATTAACCTCTAAAGCTAAGTCTAACCCTAACACTAACACCCCCCTAAGTTAAATATAATTTAAATCTAACGAAATAAATTAACTCTTATTAAATAAATTATTCCTATTTAAGCTAAATACTTACCTGTAAAATAAACCCTAATATAGCTACAATATAAATTATAATTATATTGTAGCTATTTTAGGATTAATATTTATTTTACAGGCAACTTTGAAATTATTTTAACCAGGTACAATAGCTATTAAATAGTTAATAACTATTTAATAGCTACCTAGTTAAAATAATTACAAAATTACCTGGAAAATAAATCCTAACCTAAGTTACAATTAAACCTAACACTACACTATCAATAAATTACTTAAATAAAATACCTACAATTATCTACAATTAAACCTAACACTACACTATCAATAAATTAATTAAATACAATACCTACAAATAAATACAATTAAATAAACTAACTAAAGTACAAAAAATAAAAAAGAACTAAGTTACAAAAAATAAAAAAAATATTTACAAACATTAGAAAAATATTACAACAATTTTAAACTAATTACACCTACTCTAAGCCCCCTAATAAAATAACAAAGCCCCCCAAAATAAAAAAATGCCCTACCCTATTATAAAATTAAAATAGAAAAGCTCTTTTACCTTACCAGCCCTTAAAAGGGCCATTTGCGGGGCATGCCCCAAAGAATTCAGCTCTTTTGCCTGGAGAAGAAAAACATACAATACCCCCCCCCAACATTACAACCCACCACCCACATACCCCTAATCTAACCCAAACCCCCTTAAATAAACCTAACACTAAGCCCCTGAAGATCTTCCTACCTTATCTTCACCACACCGGGTATCACACCGATCCGTCCTGGCTCCGATGTCTTGATCCAAGCCCAAGCGGGGGGCTGAAGACATCCATCCTCCGGCTGAAGTCTTGATCCAAGCGGGCAGAAGAGGACATCCGGACCGGCAAACATCTTCATCCAGGTGGCATCCGATGACGAGCGGCTGATCTTCAAGACCTCCAGTGCGGATCCATCCTCAAACACCGTCCACGCCCATCGTCATACATGCACAGAGTCTCAGTTTCAAAGATACAGTCACACGTGACGTGACTAGGCTCAGACCTTCCCGCCAGGCTGAGGCTCCGGCAGCCACAGTAATAGGAAGAAACACGCCTCCATTCCAGTCAGTCCAGAGTGCACCAATCACGTCTCTTCACGTGATGAAACTCCTGACCTGATTGGCTCCCAAGACTGCTAGGAGACGCAGCCTCTGGGAGCATAATGGACCGCGCGAGGATCTAGCCTTAAGCAGCACCCCTGGGTGGTGCTAGTTCTTACGGCTCGCTCATACACACCCCATGTTGCGTGATGGAGGGCAGCTGAACATCTCACAGCCTCTCCATTGCGCAACATGGGGTGTGTAAATTGATGAAAATGTGCATAAAAAAATATGAGTTTTTTTTTTATTTTAAATCACTGATGAGTCTGTCAGTCTGCCTCTGCGACAGCGGCACACCTGATAATCTCTCACGGCACACTAGTGTGCCGCGGCACAGTGGTTGAAAATCACTGATGTAGAAAAAGAATTAATTTGTATATGAAAATCTGGCTAATGTAAGTTGCATTCAATTCTAAAATCAGACTTTTCAGCCCAGACCCCTCTCTACACTCAATATACAGACTGCACTTTGATGTATTTCTAAATAACTCAGTTAAAATAATTGCCCTGATACCTATCTAATTCAGTATGCCGCCTGTAGAAAACAGACGTTCAGTCTGAACTGATATTGGAATATACAAAAATTCTCAGGGAATGTGGCCCTTATCATCAAAGTGTTAATTACCCTATGCTGAGTTCAAATACACGAAGCTCAAACTCACGTCTCTATGGAAAATAACAGGAGAAACTTAAGAAAGTATATTTAACCCTGTCTAAGCTAGAATCTATATAAGAATAAAACAAAATTTGTTTTTCAGAATCTGGTGTGAAAATTAGGTTTTGAAATAAATACATACTAGATAAAATGTCCTGACTATAATCATAGATATGAGACCATATTTCTGTACCTTATTAAGGAATAACTTCAAATAAAATATATATATATATTATATAGTCTATAATAATGATGTTAAATATATTTATATATCTATGGTGATATTGGTTCCAACAAAATTATATTGCAGGTATGTATGGAATATAGAGATATGCTAAAAAATGCATAATAGTATAATGAATTATCAACTGATATACAAATAAAGTCAAATATACATATATCTATATTGAATTATAACTACTAGTCCACTCATAGAAATATAACGTTTAAATACATCTTTTAAAATATTAAGTAGGAAATATATATCATATATATGTATATATATATTCTAAGTGTACCCATGTTTAGTCTCAAAAATGCGCGCTCATGAAGGTGGAATTTGTCAGTGACAAAAAGACTATGCAAAGAAGGGAAGGGGAACAGGGACACACTTTGGTTTGGGACCTGACTTGGAATAACTCTCTGTTGAAAATAGAGAAATACCTCTGTGTTTGTGATACCCTGTTTGCAAAAATACCTTCGCGTATGACTTTGGAAAATCTCTGGTTAGAAAAACTGAAACTCTCTTATTGGTATCTGGTAATGTATTAAGCGGTTTGATGTTGTTTTATTTTTAGTGTTTTAAAGCAAAGATATCCTTTATTGCTGTAGTTTAATTGAAGCTGGTATTTAAAGAAGTATTTTTTAGTTACAACACTAGTATTAAATAGAACAGTGTACTTCATATATTAACTATATTAGCGCTAAGTAACATGCTTTTTCACTACTGCTGGTATTACGAGCCTTGCAGGTTTAGGGGCACCGCACACTTTTTTGGCCGTACCGCAAATTAACTTACGCAATTTGCGTAAAGTCTTTTTCAATGGGACTTCCATAGCGCCGATATTACAAGCTTTTTCTGGGAGGCCAAAAAGTGAGCAGTACAGCCTATCCCGCAAGATTCGTAACACATTCTAAAGTCAGTAGCATAAAACTCATAACTAAAGTGTTAAAAAGTACACTAACACCCATAAACTACCTATTAACCCCTAAACCGAGGCCCTCCCGCATCGCAAACACTATAATAAAATTATTAACCCCTAATCTGCCGCTCCGGACATCGCCGCCACTAGAATAAACATATTAACCCCTAAACCGCTGCACTCCCGCATCGCAAACACTAGTTAAATATTATTGACCCCTAATCTGCTGCCCTTAACATCGCCACCACCTACCTAGCAGTGATTTCTGTATTTGCTGCATTCACCCTATTAAGGGATCGCTATGTTAGAACAGTATTTGAAGCAAAAAGTCTGAGATTTTGCATATCTAATTTGCACATCTTACAGTTGTGCTCATAAGTTTACATACCCTGGCAGTTTTTATGATTTCTTGGCCATTTTTCAGAGAATATGAATGATAACACAAAAACTTTTCTTTCACTCATGGTTAGTGTTTGGCTGAAGCCATTTATTATCAATCAACTTTGTTTACTCTTTTTAAATCATAATGACAACAGAAACTACCCAAATGACCCTGATCAAAAGTTTACATACCCTGGTGATTTTGGCCTGATAACATGCACACAAGTTGACACAAAGGGGTTTGAATGGCTATTAAAGTTAACCATCCTCACCTATGATCTGTTTTCTTGTAATTAGTGTGTGCATATAAAAGGTCAATGAGTTTCTGGACTCCTGACAGACCCTTGCATCTTTCATCCAGTGCTGCACTGAAGATTCTGGATTCTGAGTCATGGGGAAAGCAAAATAATTGTCAAAGGATCTGTGGGAAAAAGTAGTTGAACTGTATAAAACAGGAAAGGGATATAAAAAGATATCCAAGGAATTGAGAATGCAAATCAGCAGTGTTCAAACTCTAATAAAGAAGTGGAAAATGAGGGGTCCTGTTGAAACCAAACCACGGTCAGGTAGACAAACTAAAATTTCAGCCACAAATGCCAGGAAAATTGTTTGGGATGCAAAGACAAACCCACAAATAACTTCAGGTGAAATACAGGACATGTGGTGTGGCTGTTTCAAGATGCACAATAAGGAGGCACTTGAAGAAAGATGGGCTGCATGGTCGAGTCGCCAGAAGAAAGTAATTACTACGCAAATGCCACAAAGTATCCTGCTTACAATACGCCAAACAGCACAGAGACAAGCCTCAAACCTTCTGGCACAAAGTCATTTGGAGTGATGAGACCAAAATTGAGCTTTTTGGCCACAACCATAAACGCTACATTTGGAGAGGACTCAACAAGGCCTATGATGAAAGGTACACCATTCCTACAGTGAAACACAGATTTTTTGGGGATGTGTGAGCTACAAAGGCACAGGAAATTTTGTCAGAATTGATGGCAAAATGAATGCAGTATGTTATCAAACAGAACACCTCATTTTCCACTTCTTGATTAGAGTTTGAACACTGCTGATTTGCATTCTCAATTCTTTGGATATCATTTTATATCCCTTTCCTGTTTTATACAGTTCAACTACCTTTTTCCCACTGATCCTTTGACAATTCTTTTTCTTTCCCCATGACTCAGAATCCATAAACATGCAGCACTGGATGAAAGATGCAAGGGTCTGTCAGGAGTCCAGAAACTCATTGACCTTTTATACACACACACTAATTACAAGCAAACAGATCACAGGTGAGGATGGTTACTTTAATAGCCATTCAAACCCCTTTGTGTCAACTTGTGTGCATGTTATCAGGCCAAAATCACCAGAGTATGTAAACTTTTGATCAGGGTCATTTGGGTAGTTTCTGTTGTCATTATGATTTGAAAAGAGTAAACACAGTTGATTGATAATAAATGGCTTCAGCCAAACACTAACCATGAGTGAAAGAAAAGTTTTTGTGTTATCATTCATATTCTCTGTAAAATGGCCAAGAAATCATAAATTCTGCCAGGGTATGTAAACTTATGAGCACAACTGTATATGGAGTTTTACTGGGGAAAAGCAAGCAGGGATACTTGCCTAGATGTGCTAATTTCCTATGCAATTATTTTTTTATTTATTTACTTTTGTGAAATGGAGGATTTGAATCTCAAACTTTTATCTCCACCATAATTTTAATAAATTTTGATTTAACCCTGAAATGAGCTTTGCCTAAGCAGCAATCAGAAATCTATCTGTTACTGAAGAGTTCTAATAACAACGAAACAGGCTGTCTAGCAGTGATTTCTGTATTTGCTGCATTCACCCTATTAAGGGATTGCCGTGTTAAAATTTTGCATATCTAATTTGCATATCTTACCCAGAATGCTCTTGTGTATTGGTAACAATGTATATGGAGTTTTACTGGGGAAAAGCAAGCGTTGATACTTGCCTAGATGTGCTAATTTCCTATGCAAATTTTTTTTTATTGATTTACTTTAGAGACATGAAGAATTTTAATCTCAAACTTTGATCTCCACCATAATTTTAATGAATATATATATATATATATATATACAGTCCTAACAATGAAACTGCCCTCCAACATACAGTTACCTGGATGTTTAACTTGAACCAATATATCCAAAGCAACATCACAGGATATATTCATACATGTATATGTATGTATCTCCACGTTAAAGCCCTTTGCCTGCCTTTTTTGCCTAATACCTGAGACCTCGGGGTAGATTTATCATGTCTGCCCGACATCAATAAATGCAGACAGCATTAGCTGTCAGCATTTATCATTGCACAAGTATTTCTGGTGAACTGCTTGTGCAATGTTGCCCCCTGCACATTCGTGGCCAATCGGCTTCTAGCAGGGGGTGTCAATCATCCCGATCGTATCCGATTAGGATGATTGCAGTCTGCCATATGACCGCTGCTTCTTAACTTATGTTTAAACAGCAGCATACGCTGCTTAATAAATATACCCTCTCATATCTTTGGGCCGTTATAACTTTTTTGTGCATTTTTTAAATTTTTTTCATTTTTTTATTAGATAGTGTAATTAAGAGTGTAACGGTACTTTGTAATGTATATTTGATGTGTTTTGTGACACAATTTTTTTTTTAAACAGTTAAAGGGACACTGAACCTACATTTTTTTGTTTCGTGATTCAGATAGAGCATGCAATTTTAAGCAACTTTCTAATTTACTTCTATTATCAAATTTTCTTCATTCTCTTGGAATCTTTATTTGAAAAGAATGTAAGTTTAGATGCTGGCCCATTTTTGGCGAACATTTTGGGTTGTTCTTGCTGATTGGTGGATAAAGTCACCCACCAATAAACAAGTGCTGTCCAGGTCTGAACCAAAAATGGTCTGGCTCCTAGCTTAGATGCCTTGTTTTTCATATAAAGATAGCAAGAGAACAAAGAAACATTGATAATAGGAGTAAATTAGAAAGTTGCTTAAAATTGCATGCACTATCTGAATCATGAAAGAAAAAAATGTGGGTTCAGTGTCCCTTTAAATGTAGGACTTGCTATCCTGACTTGCGTTAACTTCAATTGTGCTCAAGCGATTGTGTTTACTTTCAGCTTGTAATACAAGTGCTACACCAGACTCTCTCTGTCAGCTGTGATAAACCCCTTTTCGCTCTCGCATTACTATTAGCGCTCCATTTGTAGTCTGGCCCTAAATAAATCATTGATAGATTGATGTATTCAGAGCAAATATTAGCCTGAGGATAATATATATGTGTATTTTTTTTAAATTACAGTTTTTAAATATTGAAATAATACGGGTAATATTCTAATGTCCGAAAAGCAGTGGGCACCACCATATTGTAACGTAGGTTTCTTTTTCTAAAAAGGCCAATTAGAGACAGTAAACTATGTCTTCCACTTTTAACAGGAATTTGGAAAACCCACACTATTCAGAATTAAATTACAGGAAAAGGCAACAAAGAAATAATGAAAGTATATTGCAAAGTTGTTTTACTACATCAAATTTAACATTTTATATTAATATCTCAAATTGTTTAATGTCCCTTTAAAGAGACAGTAAAGTAAAAAGTAAACTTAAATGGATTTGGTAGAGCATGACATCTTGAGCAACTTTGTAATTTACTTCTGTTCTCAATTTTGCTTAGCTGTCTTGGTATACTTTGTTAAAGAGATGAGGTCCTAGGTGAGCTCAGGACTGTGCACGTGAATGTTTTGCAACAATGTTTAATGTAATGTTGTACATAGTTGCAAACACTACTGCATAGACATTTAAAGACATTTGCAAACACTCTTAAAGGGACATTAAACCACAAAATTTTCTTTCATGATTCAGATAGAAAATACAATTTTAAACAACATTCTTATTTACTTCTATTATCTAATTTGCTTCATTCTTTAGATATCTTTTGTTAAAGAAATATCAATACACATGGGTGAGCCAATCACATGAGGCATCTATGTGCAGCCACCAATCAGAAGCTACTGAGCCTATCTAGATATGCTTTTCAAGAAAGAATATCAAGAGACTGAAGCAAATTAGATAATAGAAGTAAATTAGAAAGCTGTTTAAAATGGTATTCTCCATCTGAATCATAAAAGAAAAAAATTGGGTTTAATGTCCCTTTAAGGTGCTATCAGCCTATCGAGGTTTACTCTGGAACTCTCTACCCCGCTCCATAAGACTGTTTCCAACCTTATATAGCTTCAGATGCTCCTTGAAAACCCCCCTATTCAGAAAGGTTTACCATCTCTCCTCCATCTCCCACCCTAACTAAACTAATACATGAACTGCCTGACTCACTGCTGCAACTACAACCGATGTGACAAGCTACCCCCAACCTTATATCTCTGCACCCTAAACCTGTAGACTGTGAGCTCTCCGGAGCAGGGCCCTCTTCCTCCTGTACTAGATTTGTTTAGTTTTGTTATGTTTTGTATTTTATCACAAATCCTTGTCATTGTATACCCCTATCACTGTACCCAGCGCTACGAATTTGGCGGCGCTATACAAATAAATGATAATAATAATAATACTCTTCAAAAAAGGAAACCAAGAGAATTAAAGCAAATTTGATCATATTGAAGTAAATTGGATCTATCTGAATCATGAATATTTCATTTTTACTTTAAATGTGTAAAAAAACAAAAAAACTTTGCTTTGCAGTATACTTCCATTTTTTTAGTTTTCCCCTTTTTCCTGTAATATAACTCTATATTAAAAAGTGTGTGTTTTACAATTCTGGCAAGAACTGGAAGTTCATTTCCCAGACTTCACAAGCCAATCAATGGGTGAGATTAATAATTGCTGTTCAATTTGTGGAAAAATGTGAAGAGAGGTGATGAAACCTGTAGAAAGCTGTAATATTCACACTTAAAATATTTTTGAGCTACGCTTGACTATATCAGTAGGTCAGACCATATTTCATACTCATACCACACTACAGATACAGTGGCACCACAATGGCAAGCTTTTCTATATTAAAGTTAGCTGACACAATACATAGATCATGTCTTCAGTAATATAGTGGCAGAAAAGTGGTGCTGTGCAGTATGTAATATGCAGAACAATAGAGAGGAAAGAACCTCCCAAAAGACTGCACATATAGCACTCTATGCCTGGACTAATTTGTAGAGAAATTGGGAAAGTTAAAACATAACTTTTAATAAGATATTTTAAAATAAAGGTTCAAATTAAAATCGAACCAAAGAACTGGAGGCCCCTTTCCCCATATTAATAATTAGCCTTTGATATGTAAATAATAATGGTAGGAAAGTGCACAGGTAGGTTTGCTACCTCCAAGACCATTATATGGAAATTCCACTGGAAATAAGGTCACTGGTAGAGAAATATCTATATTTCTACAGAAATAATGGAGTATGTGTCTATTAGTTGACCATTGTTAGGGTAGTTAGGTAATATCGTAAATTGAGTTATCATATAGCTTTGAAAAGATCGATGTGGCAATCTTATCAAACACAACTATAGTTGTGTGCCTAAGATTATGATGTCAGAGAATATCTGGGAGTTATCGTGAAGGGATTGTGAGGTGTTACTTTCAACCAATAGGTCTCCCACCTTTATTTCAGGATATTTAGTTAGTATCTCAGATATATGTACGCTTAGGCTATCTGTTAATTGTTCAGTTTTGTTGTTTTTGTTTTTTATTATTTGTTATTGGTATATCACAGGTCAGAGCTCATAGTATTAGGTCAGGTGATACTGTCATGTGGTGTAACATAGGTTAGAGGTATCAGTAGTGTTTATATAATCTTGATGTCAGTTTGTTTATACAAACAAAACCTTTTATTTATATTGTCTTAGTACTTGACATCAATTTAACTTTAACACCCAGCTGTTTTAAACTACAGTGTTAAATACTTTGAGGTTTGGGTGTCTAATATTTATGTTACAATATTGCTGCAATCAGCATAATAATACAATTTAGATACTTTATAATTATGTCAGAATTAGACTCCCCCAGTGAAACAATGCTCGTTTTGACTTTCTCTGGTTTTGATTATATTAACAAAGACACAATTATAGTGCTGTTCTTATAATTGAGCTACGCTAAATGTTAGCGTCCCTGTATTGCCAAGGTTAAGCATACATAATGTGGGTTTAAAGTTGCTGAAACCTTCCTGTTCTTTGATTATCTTATTTTACCGGTATGTTTCCGGTTCATAGGTTCCAACCAATAAGGTACTATACATGTTGTAAGTTGATTTGGTAACATATATTTATCAGTTTTTTTTTATTTTAATTTTCCTGAGTAATTTTCCTTAGTGGTCTGTTATAATACCGGTGTGTGTCCGGTGTACTTTTTACTCACAGGAAAATACTAAGGGTTAATTTAACCACGTACATATATAACTAACTGTTAACTGTAATGTTGTTATCACAAATAAATGTAACCACTTGTATACTGGTAATATTCAGGTGAAAATACGCTGGTAAGCTAGCTCAATAATATTTAGAGATTAGTAAGAGGGTAAAAATTAGCATTATCGTTGCCGCTTAATGCGGTCCCAGTATTACAGCTGGATTTGGTAGCACACTGACTGTGGAGATCAGCGGTCTGTGGGTTGCGGTAGTCACAACAAATAAATAGATTAGGCTAGTGAGTTCACTATTTTACAAAATTATATAAGATTTGCCCGCCTGTGCAAGCCAACAGTTCTGGTTTAGACTTAAAATAAATAGAGCTCCCCTAAGCTCTATAACCCCCTTAACCCCCTAAGGGGGTTATAGAGCTTAGGGGAGCTCTATTTATTTTAAGTCTAAACCAGAACTGTTGGCTTGCACAGGCGGGCAAATCTTACATAATTTTGTAAAATAGATGACCTAGGAATTCAAGCAGTGAAATGGTTTCTAACAATGGGTTCTGAAGAAGACCCATCACATGATGATTTCATATTACAACTACTAAGTTTTGTCCTTAAACACAACTTCTTTACTTTTAACAACTGCTTTTACCTACAAACAAGAGGCACCGCTATGGGTACAGCATGTGCTCCCACTTATGCCAATCTATTTTTTGGATGGTGGGAGCACAGGTATGTTTTTTCAGATGCCAATACAGAGTCTTTAAATAAAATTCCCCTCTGGATACACTACATCGACAATGTGCTCTTCCTGTGTGTGTGTGTACAAAGACCAAACTTGATGCATTTTTAAAAACTTAAATTCAAATGATTTGAACATAAAACTAACTTATGAAGCAAATCAAGAAGTAATACACTTCTTGGATCTCCAAATCACTAAAACTTCATCAGGCATACTCTCAATGAATGTATATAGAAAGAAGACAGCTACCAACAGCCTATTACACAGTACCAGTGCACATGCCCCCAATATGATTAGGGCTCTCCCCACCGGGGAATTTATATGGATGAGACGTAATTGCTCATCGGACGAAAACTACAGACTAAGAGCCAAAGAACACACAGAAAGATTACTGGCAAGAGGATACAGCAAAAGATTAATTAAAAAAGCGGAATACAGAGCAAGATCTACTGCCAGATCAAATAAAAAGCAGAAACCCAAACAGGACCAAGTGAGATTTATTTCAACTTACAACCATAGAAGTAAACAAATCTCAAACATCCTAGAGGACAACTGGTACAGTCTCAGATCTGACCCAATCCTCTCACAGATCTTGGGGGAAAAAGTGCACTCAGGATACAGAAGAACACGTAACCTCAAAGACCTGATAAGTCCAAGCCATTTGTAGGGTCCCAAAACAACAAGTGCATTTACACAATGTTTGTTCAAATGTGGAACTTGTAGCACTTGCCTCTTCATGCTTAAAAAACACGAAATAAGTGACCGTTTCAACAAAAGTCACAAAATCAACACACATATAAAGTGCCAGACAGAGGCGGTCATCTATGCATTAAAATGTAAATGTGACAAAAATGTACGTTGGCATGACGACCAGAAAAATAAGAACACTTCTACAGGAGCATCTGAGGAATATTAAAAATGCTACAAAAGATCTAAAAGCAGGAAAACAACTAACGTCTGTAGCACGTCATTTTCTCAGCAAACACAATTCCAAACAATCAGACCTCCAATGTTTTGGCATTCAGAAAGCCAAAATAGGAATTAGAGAAGGAGATCTAGAAAGAATACTGTTACAAGCTGAAAGTAGATGGATTTTTCTATTAAATACTGTTCAACCATTTGGATTAAATGAACAGAATAACTTCACCGCTTTTCTTTAACTCCAAATTTCAACATATACATCAGAACGAATACTATATATTATATAGTTTTTAACAATAAAACAATTATTTACATTCTGACAGACCAAACGCTTATGAGATCTATTAAAATGTATTGCTACTGCAACGTACTGGTGAGGTATTGTTATTCACCTATAGGCAAGATTAATAGGTCAGCTCCATTTCAATACTTAAGCTTATATTCAATAAATTTACAATAAAATATGGTGTAACACTAGGATTAATACACTTTACCCTTATCACTTACATGAGATTCAAAACAGATCACCCTATCACCACAGAGCACACTGTACAGCACCATTACCATTTGCACGCCCTTCCTGGCACTAGTTTATTTCCAGATTAATTTGGTCACTTTCACCCATAATATTAGGTATTCCTATCCCAATACACAGGTTCAATTACACCATTATAAGATATGTATGATCAAAATTATATCCCTTTATAAACTCTAAATAACGATTAACTGTAATATCGTCTCAGACTTTGCAAACTATTCTCACATGAATGGTCTGGCAATTACTTCTTCTAACATATATGCTGAATAATATTGCTACTAAAAGTTGCTACTCATCGTAACTATAACCCAATAAATCACTTCAGTGTGTAGAATATGAGGATGGCAATGATATCCGATGGACTGGCCGTCAGACGATGACGTAACGATGTGGGTGGGACCAAATACGTCATAAATAGCCGACAAACCAGCGGCGTGCCCACACTTTGAGAAAGCCGGTTACGGTAAAACATGTTAGGGACGTTAGGGTATTGGTGAGGAGTCCTAGGAACTCCTATGTTTTTAGTCAGCCTTAGGCTACCTTAATTTACTACAATGTTATTTACGGCTCTTTAGTTGGAGTGCTTAATTTTACTACTTAGCTAATGCATGAATTTAGTGTATTTCAGCCTGTTGATTGCCGGACTGGTACTTGTACTTACCAAGAGTCACAGTGTACCGCCATAGCTTAAACGCCTTGTATTCTTATGATCCGACCAATACTATCATATCAAGCATTTGATACAAGCCTTGTATCATATCAAACCTTTAATTATAAGGGACATTATTGAGAGACTACCAAGTGTTAACACGGTATAGTGGTTATACTTAGGATTCTATACGTACATGATTATAGATCAGTGGAACCACATTACTCAGAGTGATTATCAAGTCAGTTAATTTACTATTACTAACTGTGATATCAATTGCCTATAGTGTATTAAATAAGTTACAACTTTTTCTGATATACAAATACTATTTACACACGCTAAAGTCATTTGTATTAACAATACTTTTTGGTTACTTATCCCTTTGTGGGCATATTACACAAACACATTAAGAGGAATTTGACCTTGTATCATTACGTTGGTATTCCCTCCAGGATTACTATTGTTAACCCTTGTCTGTACACACAGTTGGTTCCATATTCCCAGGATCAGTTAGCTTTTTCCACGAATAAGATTTGTGTTTATTAACTTAATATATATAGCTACCTCTATTTTTAGCCATCATAAGAAGCAACAATAAGTTTAATAAGATTTTTTGGTCGGTTACTAAGCATTAATTTTTTAACTATATTATTGGTCATATGAAAATATTTACCCCTAGGATCTATTATCAGAAGATCTATGAATACACAATGTCAAGCTACTAAGGCCTAGATTTGGAGTTCGGCGGTAAAAGGGCTGTTAACGCTCCGCGGGCTTTTTTCTGGCCGCACCATAAAATTAACTCTGGTATCGAGAGTTCAAACAAATGCTGCGTTAGGCTCCAAAAAAGGAGCGTAGAGCATTATTACCGCAAATGCAACTCTCGATACCAGAGTTGCTTACGGACGCGGCCGGCCTCAAAAACGTGCTCGTGCACGATTCTCCCATAGAAAACAATGGGGCTGTTTGAGCTGAAAAAAAACCTAACACCTGCAAAAAAGCAGCGTTCAGCTCCTAACGCAGCCCCATTGTTTCCTATGGGGAAACACTTCCTACGTCTGCACCTAACACCCTAACATGTACCCCGAGTCTAAACACCCCTAGCCTTACACTTATTAACCCCTAATCTGCCGCCCCCGCTATCGCTGACCCCTGCATATTTTTTTAAACCCCTAATCTGCCGCTCCGTAAACCGCCGCCACCTACGTTATCCCTATGTACCCCTAATCTGCTGCCCCTAACACCGCTGACCCCTATATTATATTTATTAACCCCTAATCTGCCCCCCTCAACGTCGCCGACACCTGCCTACACTTATTAACCCCTAATCTGCCGAGCGGACCTGAGCGCTACTATAATAAAGTTATTAACCCCTAATCCGCCTCACTAACCCTATCATAAATAGTATTAACCCCTAATCTGCCCTCCCTAACATCGCCGACACCTACCTTCAATTATTAACCCCTAATCTTCCGATCGGAGCTCACCGCTATTCTAATAAATGGATTAACCCCTAAAGCTAAGTCTAACCCTAACACTAACACCCCCCTAAGTTAAATATAATTTTTATCTAACGAAATAAATTAACTCTTATTAAATAAATGATTCCTATTTAAAGCTAAATACTTACCTGTAAAATAAACCCTAATATAGCTACAATATAAATTATAATTATATTGTAGCTATTTTAGGATTAATATTTATTTTACAGGCAACTTTGTAATTATTTTAACCAGGTACAATAGCTATTAAATAGTTAATAACTATTTAATAGTTACCTAGTTAAAATAATAACAAATTTACCTGTAAAATAAATCCTAACCTAAGATATAATTAAACCTAACACTACCCTATCAATAAAATAATTAAATAAACTACCTACAATTACCTACAATTAACCTAACACTACACTATCAATAAATTAATTAAACACAATTCCTACAAATAAATACAATTAAATAAACTAGCTAAAGTACAAAAAATAAAAAAGAACTAAGTTACAGAAAATAAAAAAATATTTACAAACATAAGAAAAATATTACAACAATTTTAAACTAATTACACCTACTCTAAGCCCCCTAATAAAATAACAAAGCCCCCCAAAATAAAAAATTCCCTACCCTATTCTAAATTAAAAAAGTTACAAGCTCTTTTACCTTACCAGCCCTGAACAGGGCCCTTTGCGGGGCATGCCCCAAGAAGTTCAGCTCTTTTGCCTGTAAAAAAAAACATACAATACCCCCCCCCCAACATTACAACCCACCACCCACATACCCCTAATCTAACCCAAACCCCCCTTAAATAAACCTAACACTAAGCCCCTGAAGATCTTCCTACCTTGTCTTCACCATCCAGGTATCACCGATCCGTCCTGGCTCCAAGATCTTCATCCAACCCAAGCGGGGGTTGGCGATCCATAATCCGGTGCTGAAGAGGTCCAGAAGAGGCTCCAAAGTCTTCCTCCTATCCGGCAAGAAGAGGACATCCGGACCGGCAAACATCTTCTCCAAGCGGCATCTTCGATCTTCTTCCATCCGGAGCGAAGCGGCAGGATCCTGAAGACCTCCAGCGCGGAACATCCATCCGGACCGACGA
Source organism: Bombina bombina (assembly GCF_027579735.1). Taxonomy (NCBI): domain Eukaryota; kingdom Metazoa; phylum Chordata; class Amphibia; order Anura; family Bombinatoridae; genus Bombina; species Bombina bombina. The sequence goes on along the minus strand of NC_069501.1, from coordinate 115,719,190 downwards.
CTGAACGACGAATGACTGTTCCTTTAAGGGACGTCATCCAAGATGGCGTCCCTCGAATTCCGATTGGCTGATAGGATTCTATCAGCCAATCGGAATTAAGGGTAGGAATTTTCTGATTGGCTGATGGAATCAGCCAATCAGAATCAAGTTCAATCCGATTGGCTGATCCAATCAGCCAATCAGATTGAGCTTGCATTCTATTGGCTGTTCCGATCAGCCAATAGAATGCGAGCTCAATCTGATTGTACTTTAGCTAGTTTATTTAATTGTATTTATTTGTAGGAATTGTGTTTAATTAATTTATTGATAGTGTAGTGTTAGGTTAATTGTAGGTAATTGTAGGTAGTTTATTTAATTATTTTATTGATAGGGTAGTGTTAGGTTTAATTATATCTTAGGTTAGGATTTATTTTACAGGTAAATTTGTTATTATTTTAACTAGGTAACTATTAAATAGTTATTAACTATTTAATAGCTATTGTACCTGGTTAAAATAATTACAAAGTTGCCTGTAAAATAAATATTAATCCTAAAATAGCTATAATATAATTATAATTTATATTGTAGCTATATTAGGGTTTATTTTACAGGTAAGTATTTAGCTTTAAATAGGAATCATTTATTTAATAAGAGTTAATTTATTTCGTTAGATAAAAATTATATTTAACTTAGGGGGGTGTTAGTGTTAGGGTTAGACTTAGCTTTAGGGGTTAATCCATTTATTAGAATAGCGGTGAGCTCCGATCGGAAGATTAGGGGTTAATAATTGAAGGTAGGTGTCGGCGATGTTAGGGAGGGCAGATTAGGGGTTAATACTATTTATGATAGGGTTAGTGAGGCGGGTTAGGGGTTAATAAATTTATTATAGTAGCGCTCAGGTCCGCTCGGCAGATTAGGAGTTAATAAGTGTAGGCAGGTGTCGGCGACGTTGTGGGGGGCAGATTAGGGGTTAATAAATATAATATAGGGGTCGGCGGTGTTAGGGGTAGCAGATTAGGGGTACATAGGGATAACGTAGGTGGCGGCGCTTTGCGGTCGGAAGATTAGGGGTTAATTATTTTAAGTAGCTGGCGGCGATGTTGTGGGGGGCAGGTTAGGGGTTAATAAATATAATACAGGGGTCGGCGGGGTTAGGGGCAGCAGATTAGGGGTACATAAATATAACGTAGGTGGCGGTCGGCAGATTAGGGGTTAAAAATTTTAATCGAGTGTCGGCGATGTGGGGGGGCCTCGGTTTAGGGGTACATAGGTAGTTTATGGGTGTTAGTGTACTTTAGGGTACAGTAGTTAAGAGCTTTATAAACCGGCGTTAGCCAGAAAGCTCTTAACTCCTGCTTTTTTCAGGCGGCTGGAATATTGTCGTTAGAGCTCTAACGCTCACTTCAGAAACGACTCTAAATACCGGCCTTAGAAAGATCCCATTGAAAATATAGGCTACGCAAATGGCGTAGGGGGATCTGCGGTATGGAAAAGTCGCGGCTGAAAAGTGAGCGTTAGACCCTTTAATCACTGACTCCAAATACCAGCGGGCGGCCAAAACCAGCGTTAGGAGCCTCTAACGCTGGTTTTGACGGCTACCGCCGAACTCCAAATCTAGGCCTTAGTAAATAACATCTTCTGACTACAATACATATAGGGAGATTCAATAGAGCTGCAATGTTTACACGTAAAATATTATTGAGCTACGTTTGACTATATCAGTAGGTCATACCATATTTCATACTCGTCTAATGATCTCTATACACTGTGTAAGGTACATTAGTGTGTTTTTATGAACTTTCCTATTTTATTTTACTGTGAGCCCACAAGTTTACTAAAGTTCAAGCTGTCTTTTACTACCAGCTGTTTAGCTGTATGATCATTTCAAACCAAGAGTGCTATATGTGTGTTCTCTAGAAGAGTAGCGCTTAGATTTAGAGTTTTGTCGGTAACGACCTGCGTAGCTAACGCTGGCTTTTTTTCTCCCGCACCTTTTAAATACCGCTGGTATTTAGAGTTCACAGAATGGCTGCGTTAGGCTCCAAAAAAGGAGCGTAGAGCATAATTTACCGCCACTGCAACTCTCAATACCAGCGGTGCTTACGGACGCGGCCAGCTTCAAAAACGTGCTCGTGCACGATTCACCCATAAAAAACAATAGGGCACTTTGACCTGAAAAAACCCAAACACCTGCAAAAAAGCAGCGTTCAGCTCCTAACGCAGCCCCATTGTTTCCTATGGGGAAACACTTCCTATGTCTGCACCTAACACCCTAACATGTACCCCGAGTCTAAGCACCCCTAACCTTACACTTATTAACCCCTAATCTGCCGCCCCCGCTATCACTGACACCTGCATATTTTTTTAACCCCTAATCTGCTGCTCCGTACACCGCCGCAACCTACATTATACCTATGTACCCCTAATCTGCTGCCCCTAACACCACCGACCCCTATATTATATTTATTAACCCCTAATCTGCCCCCACAACGTCGCCGCCAGCTACCTACAATTATTAACCCCTAATCTGCCGACCGGACCTCACCGCTACTCTAATAAATGTATTAACCCCTAAAGCTAAGTCTAACCCTAACACTAACACCCCCCTAAGTTAAATATAATTTAAATCTAACAAAATAAATTAACTCTTATTAAATAAATTAATCCTATTTAAAGCTAAATACTTACCTGTAAAATAAATCCTAATATAGCTACAATATAAATTATAATTATATTGTAGCTATTTTAGGATTTATATTTATTTTACAGGGAACTTTGTAATTATTTTAACTAGGTAAAATAGCTATTAAATAGTTAATAACTATTTAATAGTTACCTAGTTAAAAGAAATACAAAATTACCTGTAAAATAAATCCTAACCTAAGTTACAATTAAACCTAACACTACACTATCAATAAATAAATTACATAAAATACCTACAAGTATCTACAATTAAACCTAACACTACACTATCAATAAATTAATTAAATACAATACCTACAAAGAAATACAATTAAATAAACTAACTAAAGTACAAAAAATAAAAAAATATTTACAAACATTAGAAAAATATTACAACAATTTTAAACTAATTACACCTACTCTAAGCCCCCTAATAAAATAACAAAGACCCCCAAAATAAAAAAATGCCCTACCCTATTCTAAAATTAAAATAGAAAAGCTCTTTTACCTTACCAGCCCTGAAAAGGGCCTTTTGCGGGGCATGCCCCAAAGAATTCAGCTCTTTTGCCTGTAAAAAAAAACCATACAATACCCCCATCGGAACAGCCAATAGAATGCGAGCTCAATCTGATTGAACTTGAATCTGATTGGCTGATTCCATCAGCCAATCAGAGTTTTCCTACCTTAATTCCGATTGGCTGATAGAATCCTATCAGCCAATCGGAATTCGAGGGACGCTATCTTGGATGACGTCCCTTAAAGGAACCGTCATTCATAGGGAAGTCGTTGGAGAAGATGGATGTTCCTCGTCGGCGGGATGAACATGGATCCGGAAGAAAGAAGATTGAAGATGCCGCTTGATAGAAGACTTCAGCCGGATCATGGACCTCTTCAGCTCCCGCTTGGATGAAGACTTCAGTCGGATCATGGACCTCTTCAGCCCCCCGCTTGGGCTTGGATGAAGACTTCGGAGGCTCCTCAGGACCGATCGGTGAACCCGGTAAGGTGAAGACAAGGTAGGGAGATCTTCAGGGGCTTAGTGTTAGGTTTATTTAAGGGGGGTTTGGGTTAGATTAGGGGTATGTGGGTGGTGGATTGCAATGTTGGGGGGGGTATTGTATGTTTTTTTTTTACTGGCAAAAGAGCTGAATTCTTTGGGGCATGCCCCGCATAAGGCCCTTTTCAGGGCTGGTAAGGTAAAAGAGCTTTTCTATTTTAATTTTAGAATAGGGAAGGGCATTTTTTTATTTTGGGGGTCTTTGCTATTTTATTAGGGGGCTTAGAGTAGGTGTAATTAGTTTAAAATTGTAATATTTTTCTAATGTTTGTAAATATTTTTTTATTTTTTGTAACTTAGTTCTTTTTTATTTTTTGTAATTTAGTTAGTTTATTTAATTGTATTTATTTGTAGGTATTGTATTTAATTAATTTATTGATAGTGTAGTGTTAGGTTTAATTGTAGATACTTGTAGGTATTTTATGTAATTAATTTATTGATAGTGTAGTGTTAGGTTTAATTGTAACTTAGGTTAGGATTTATTTTACTGGTAATTTTGTAATTATTTTAACTAGGTAACTATTAAATAGTTATTAACTATTTAATAGCTATTGTACCTGGTTAAAATAAATACAAAGTTGCCTGTAAAATAAATATTAATCCTAAATAGCTACAATATAATTATAATTTATATTGTAGATATATTAGGGTTTATTTTACAGGTAAGTATTTAGCTTTAAATAGGAATAATTTATTTAATAAGAGTTAATTTATTTCGTTAGATTTAAATTATATTTAATTTAGGGGGGTGTTAGGGTTAAGGTTAGACTTAGCTTTAGGGGTTAATAAATGTATTAGAGTAGCGGTGAGGTCCGGTCGGTAGATTAGGGGTTAATATTTGAAGTTAGGTGTCGGCGATGTTAGGGAGGGCAGATTAGGGGTTAATACTATTTATTATAGGGTTATTGAGGCGGGAGTGAGGCGGATTAGGGGTTAATACATTTATTATAGTAGCGGTGAGGTCCGGTCGGCAGATTAGGGGTTAATAATTGTAGTTAGGTGGAGGCGACGTTGGGGGCGGCAGATTAGGGGTTAATAAATATAATATAGGGGTCGGTGGTGTTAGGGGCAGCAGATTAGAGGTTCATAGGGATAACGTAGGTTGCGGCGGTGTACGGAGCGGCAGATTAGGGGTTAAAAATTTTTAATAGAGTGGCGGCGATGTGGGGGGGCCTCGGTTTAGGGGTGCATAGGTAGTTTATGGGTGTTAGTGTACGTTAGAGCACAGTAGTTAAGAGTTTTATAAACCGGCGTTAGCTCAAAAAGCTCTTAACTACTGACTTTTTTCTGCGGCTGGAGTTTTGTCGTTAGATTTCTAACGCTCACTTCAGCCAAGACTCTAAATACCGGCGTTAGAAAGATCCCATTGAAAAGATAGGATACGCAAATGGCGTAGGGGGATCTGCGGTATGGAAAAGCCGCGGCTGAAAAGTGAGCGTTAGACCTTTTCCTGACTGACTCTAAATACCAGCGGTAGCCCAAAACCAGCGTTAGGAGCCTCTAACGCTGGTTTTGACGGCTAACGCCAAACTCTAAATCTAGCCGTAGGTTTCTTCACCCCTCTTCACATTTCTCCACCATCTCCTATTGAGCATGTGTAGGATTTGCAGAATATACGTTTATGCATTTTGTGATTGTCTGATGGCTGTTACATGATTCAGTAGAAAGGAAAAAATAACGAATTTGTGTCTGGCTATTTCAAAGCTGACTTTTAAAGGGACAGTACACTGTAAAATTGTTTTTCCATTAATGTATTTTAAATGACTTGTTATACCAACTGCAGAGTATATGAAGTAGCTGATTTTGTGCTTTGAAACCACAGCCTATTACAATGGGTTGAACTTAAAGGTGATATGATATCTCATTATGATATCTCGTTATAACTTTGTGTACACACCCTTGCTTCCTTATCTTTTATTTGGCTGGAACACCAAAGCTCAGTACATAGAGAGAGCAATGGACAATTATCATTTTATTACTTAACTATCCTGCATCCCACTGAGAGTGTAACTTCTGCTGGCTGTGTTTACTTAAACTTGTCAATAGCATATACTCCAGTATCAAAACTTTCAGTATAGGTGGCTATACCACAGGCTAAATCAGCTATTTCAAATGCTTAAATAGGAGTAAAGGAGCTACTTAGTAACCAATTAAATACACTCTAGCAGGTAAAAAGGATCATTGGGAATAATATAAAGGGGAGAACATTTTTGGGTGAACTGTCCCCTTAAGTTGCTAGTGGGGGACATGGAACATTTAAACTTGCATGCTTTATAAACAGCAAACAATTAAATAAACAACCCTCTCCCCACAAATGACTATACAGTTTAAAGTGTATTTCTTTCTCGCAGACAATTTTTTGAATTGTAGCTCATTTACACAAGAGCTTACCTTGCTACGGACAACAGCTTGGTGGCTTGTTCTATTGCCTGGTTACCACCTGGAAGTAGCTTCTTTTAGCCCAATTGTGCTTTTCATAGAGAAGAACTTTCCTGAAGTATATCAGTCTGTTCCCGCCTATCAAGTTCAGTCCAGCCCCGAAATACCAGGCAATTCTCCTCTGAACAAGGGAAACGGCAACCCCAGACAATCGTGTCAGCCTCTTATGGTTCTTGATATTTAGCTTTATGGCCGATTTCTGCAACCCAAAATCTTATGATTTAGACTAGAACCACTTCCTGGATCCCCTATCATTTGGTATGTTGTCCATAGTCCTACTGGGTTGTCTCATTTTGTGCTGTCTCATATGACTGATAGTCCTGAGTGAAAGGATAGGAAAAGTACGAAGTAAGCAGAGACTACCTGGCCTATCTGTACATAGTAAAATGTCAGTAGTGGTGGTAAAGGCCACAGTAATAAGTAGTTTTCCTATGAAGAGGAGGCAGAAGTGGTATTTAAGACTTTGTCATGCCCCAAAAATGGGCAGATAAGAGGCAGAATATAAGGGAAGGTAATTTGAAAGTGCACAAGAAAACAAACACATAGTAAATACATAGTGAAAACATTTTGTCATGGCGATGGTGACATCACTGCCTCCGGGAGTTGCATATAAATGACAAGGCACCTTTAGTAGCTCATTCTTTAACATATAGAGAGCAAACAAATATGGCAGTACAGAGGACAATGATGCCTGTTAGGGCTGGGCGATATGGGCAAAAAAAAAAAATCGCATTTTTTTTGGGAAAAAACGCAATTGCGATTTAATCGTGATTTTCTTATAAATGACTATAACACCTTCATTTTGCATTCTAAAATTTATTTAACACTACAGAATCTTAATGTACATGTTTCTCAATGTCCAATACACTCTTGGAGCATAAAAATACAAACCACAATATAGTTAAAATAAAATTTGCTGCCTGTGATGTGATTAAATAGTAGCCAGTAGCCAGTTATTAGGTCTTATGACGCACAACATTGTCATGTTTTCTTGGACAGTCATTCTAACAGTGGACAGTGGTATGATTAACAAATGAAGCAGTATAAGCCACATACACACACACAATTATATATATATATATATTTTTATATATATATATATATATATATATATATACACACATACATACAAACACACACATATATTTAATATTCAATCACATACACAGTTGCACACAGATATATATATATATATATATATATATATATATATACAAATAAGAAAACATTGTAGATGCAGTTAAGTTAACCCAGTAGCAGAGGGGACTGCAGTTTTAGCCTTTTTGGGAGCCATGGGGTTAACTGCATCCGCTATGTATTTGAGCCATTTCTCAGAGGAGCAGGAGATTGTGTGAGAGGTTCCATAATGTTTACATACCCTAAGTTTCAGACTACAGACGTCCCTAGGGGGGAATATAAGTAAGCAAATTTCTCTCCTGTTCATTCCTGCATGTGCTCTGCTTTTAGACTTCTAGATTGATCAGCTGCTTATGAGAACAGAAAGTAAAAACAGCCATTTTACAAATGTGTGCTAAAAGCAACCACTAGATGGAGCTGGTTTGCAAGAAATCACAAATAAATCAATATTACAGCCATTTCTGAGGATTTTTTTATTTATGAAAAAATCGCAAACTCTTGCGGTTTTAAAATCGCGGTGATTAATTGCGGTTTTAAATCGCATATGCGATTAATCGTGCAGCCCTAATGCCTGTACAACTAAGGAGAAAATAAAAGGTTTTATTTATGTCTATCAGAAGAGCAGTTGTTTATCAGACAGCAAATTCTCTCAGATTTGCAGCAGGCCCAGAGCTCTTCCCCCAACTGAGACAGCCAGTTAAAGTCCTTAACATAATGCTACATAAAAGCTATAGCCCTGGCCAGAGATACCATTTGCGACATAGAACTTCTCTGCATGTTTGTCTGCCTACTTGTGGAGAGAATAGTTAAGTTCCCTCTAACTTTTTCCAGTGAATGATGTATACTTCATTATAGCAACCTATAAGGGATACAAAAGTCTATAAGAAATGAGTGCTGTGTGTTATATATTTACAAAAGCAAATACTGAAGGTATTACTGGCTCCAGCAGTTTCACTGCACTTCAAATGCTTGCTCCCTATAATTACTCCTGAGTAGCGTGCTCCTGCACTAGCTGTCGGCTGCTTTACCTAGTGTAGGAGCACGCTACATGTAGGTTAATGGCGCTATGGAGCTCTCTGTGATTAGAGAGGGAACCCCTGACGCGCTATTTGAAAAAAAGAAAGAGGACCGCTTCGTGCTGGAGGTAAGTATAGCTCGTACTGAGCATGTGCAAGAATTCACAGAATATACGTTTATGCATTTGTGATTGGCTGATGGATTTCACATGGTATAGGAGGAGTGGAAATAGACATAACTTACTACTCATTCGAAGTTTAGACTAAGAGCTATTGCATTGCCTTTTTATCATGCATTTGTTGATGATGTAAATCTTCTGTAGTTACTGGACCTTTAAACAACCAATTTTCTTCTATTATCAATTTTGCTTAGTTCTCTTGATATCTTTTCTTAAAGAGTAATCCTAGGTGAGATCTGGAGCGTGCACGTGTCTTTAGCAATCTGGCAACAGTGTTTGCAGCAATGTTTATAGCAATGTTGTACATAGTTACAAATATTGCTGTTTAACACCTAGATTACAAGTTTTGCGTTATGGTGTGGTATGGCTATACCACTGAAAAATTGTCCATTGCACGTAGAATGGCAGGTAATGCATATTACAAGTTACAGCGGTATAGCTATACCGCAAGCGTTTTAGCCTGTAACGCAACAATCCATTCCGTACTCAAAAAATTAGGTTTGAGTGCAGGATTTTCCATAGCACCATATTACATGTTGTGTGTTCCGGCTAAAATGCTTGCGTTACAGTCTGTACCGCCGTTAGCCATTCTGCTATCTGAGACCAGTAGTTACCAACAGAACAAGGAGGTTTTTGTGTAACTTGTAATGGCAGCGCTATGGAAAGTGCAATAACAATCATAACGATCCTGTCCCTTTAAAGTGATAGTACATTTTTCCAATCTTGTAAAGCTATCGAGAATCTATGCAATAAATTAAAAAATATAAAATAATTCAATCGTTGACTGCCATATGGCTAGCACGTCTATTGGATAAGGGGTGGAAATGCCACCTCATTAAAAAAAATACTTTTGCCATGGGCGGTCATAGGGTAGTATTGTAATGGAACGATGAAAAAAATAAAATTAGATTACAGCACATATTCACTTTAAAATGATGAATTAAGGTCAGCTGATTAGTAAACGGTTATTTTACCTGCTCTCATCCAAGGTTATCCAGAAAACCTGGACTATTGGGGAGGCCTGAGGACATGTTTGAAAACCAGTGCTTTAATTTATTGCATAGATTCTGGATAGCTTTATAAGATTGGGAAAATGTATTATTACTTTAAAGGGACACTGAACCCAAATTTTTTCTTTCATGATTCAGATAGAGCATGCAATTTTAAGCAACTTTCTAATTTACTCCTATTATCAATTTTTCTACGTTCTCTTGCTATCTTTATTTAAAAAAAAAGGCATCTAAGCTAAGAAGCCAGCCAATTTTTGGTTTACCCACTTGTTTATTGGTGAGTGAATTTATCCACCAATCAGAAAGAACAACCCAGGTTGTTCACCAAAATGGGCCGGCAACTAAACTTACATTCTTGCTTTTCAAATAAAGATACCAAGAGAATGAAGAAAATGTGATAATAGGAGTAAATTAGAAAGTTGCTTAAAATTGCATGCTTTATCTGAATCACGATAGAATTTTTTTGGCTTCAGGGTCCCTTTAAGTAAGAAATTAGGATATAGTTCCAAAAATCCAGTAGGCATCAGACGTTACCACTTCAGCATGTAGAGCGTGTTACTTGCAGTAATGCGCAAACTAGTCCAGCCCTCTCAGTGATGCAGTAGTCTGCAATGTCCAAGCTACTCAGGATATAAGCTGTGTATAGCATTGTTTTAGGTACCTTCTTCCTTGTATATGTTTTAAATATATTTTAGCAAATTTGTTGAAGAAACTCAGCTGTTGTTCAAGTATTTCTAAGGGCTTTATACGCAATGCTGTCATACAAAGCTAAGTTTATTTTTTTCTGTTTGAAGGTTTTGTTTATTCAAGAATCTAAAATCCTTCTGATAATGACTGGATTTTGGAACTATATCCTTATTTAAAACTTTTTTTATTTTGTACACAGGTTACACGCTAATTTTTTATTTTGTGCTATTAACTTCTAATACAAGGTTGAGCGGTACTGACTGCGCAGGCCTGAGCACAAAATAATGCACCATGCGTTATCGGTTGTGCTTGATTTGTGATCGAGACTTACATTATGATAAACACTCCTACCATATAGTGCTCAAGACATGCACGTTCCTGAGCCTACATAGCTATACTCGCCTGTAAATTTCAATAAAGTATTCCATAAGAGGTTCAAAGGAAAAAAAAATGGAGGAAGCGGAGCACGGGTAAGTCAAACCAAAAACAACATTTTAATAGCACATGGATCTAATATAAAACAAAACAATAAAACTACATGCAGGAAAAAACGGTTCAGACACGTTTCGCCTTTATCTGTGACCTGTGACCATAAGAGGTGACCTAGTTCCTGAGATGAGGGTGTGGGATACTGCATGGATCCCTCTTCTCATCCTGCTTAGATGTTACCTACCTGCATGCTGATGGGGTCGGTGCTTTGCAGCTAGAGCGTGGCAGGTCTTACAATGCTTATTTAGATTGCTAGGTGTCTGTGCATTTTACTTATGAACTATTTTTCATGATGATTCCTTTCAATATCTTGAAGGCTACATGACACTTTAAAAACATTTTTATATTCATTTGTGATATTTTCCATTGTGTCATTTAGTGTTTTTATCATTGGTATTGATTTAGAGTTGGGGTATTTATTAACTTTGCTCACTCACCCAGCTTCCTTCCTATCTAATAATAAGTAACTTATTTGAATGCATTTGAATATCTTAGAAAAGGAAGGGGGGAAAAATACCCAAGTATATTTTACACTTTTTTAAAGCAAACTCTAAAAGACTGGAATGGGGGCCTGAGTGTGTGCGATTTGCAGAATATACGTTTATGTATTTTGTGATTGGCGGATGTCTGTCACATGATACAGGGGGCCGGAAAACGGGAGAAAAAATAAATTTGTCAGAAAAAAATCTACTGCTTATTTGAAATTCAGAGTAGGTGTTAAATCATTGTCTTTTTATTATGCACTTGTTAATTATGCAATTGTACTGTATTTAGTGGTCCTTTAACTTGTAAGGAAGTATAATGCTACTGCCACTGTTCACTTCACAAATCCATATTAGCACACAATATATCAGAAAATATAAGTAAAGCCTTTTATTTCTCAAAGCAAAGCAGTAAATCTGGGACTCCGGTGTCATCACGCTCCCTCCCGCCACGAATAGAGCAGAATGCAGCTGCACATGTATCCTCTGTAGCCTTTTGCTTATTGGCATGGTAACAGTGGTCACTTGGGTGGGGAGAACCTAGGAGCCATCACCCAGGCCCAGCTCCCTGGTATTCCCCACCCACGGGATCCGTGGACTCTCACCCATTTGTTCTATTTGTAATGCGCACAATATGCACACTGTAATCGCACACCGAATGGTAAGTCCCTTGTGGGCTGCAATAGACATTGTTTCCTCCCAGCACAGGTTAAATATAGATTAGTTCCCCAGATTTACTCGGATGTATTTTTTCATGTGACAAGTCCTTTGCTTTGAGTAATAAAAGACGTTACTGATATTTTTCTTATATATTATATGCTTATGTGCTAATATGGATTTGTGACGTGAAGAGTGGCATTAGCATTATACTAAGGTAAATAAAAGATGTCACTATTTTTACAGATCCCACATTGTTTTTGATATTTTTCTGATATATTTAGTGCTAATATGGATAAGTGAGGCGATAACGACTCCACTGGGTGTTACTGACAATCGCAAAGGATCCCATGTGGGATCTGCGAAAATGCGGCTGCCGTGGGACCCTATTGTTAAACGGATAATAAACACCTTGAGATTTTAATATACAATCTTTAATTACGTGTAATAAAACAAATTGGCAGACACCTAAATGATTTATTTTGCCATAATTCTCAGAACTTAAAATAAACACGGCAGACTTCACAAGGTTAACCCTGCTACATAATTTTCTCTAATTGGCATTAACTGATAGGAACTGCCAAGTAACGCACTTTATACTAACATAATGACTGTGGCTAACCTTGCCAGCTTAATGAGGCCTAGATTTGGAGTTCGGCGGTAGCCGTCAAAACCAGCGTTAGAGGCTCCTAACGCTGGTTTTGGCCGCCCGCTGGTATTTGGAGTCAGTGATTAAAGGGTCTAACGCTCACTTTTCAGCCGCGACTTTTCCATACCGCAGATCCCCCTACGCCATTTGCGTAGCCTATCTTTTCAATGGGATCTTTCTAACGCTGGTATTTAGAGTCGTTTCTGAAGTGAGCGTTAGAGCTCTAACGACAAGATTCCAGCCGCCTGAAAATAGCAGGAGTTAAAAGCTTTCTGGCTAACGCCGGTTCATAAAGCTCTTAACTACTGTACCCTAAAGTACACTAACACCCATAAACTACCTATGTACCCCTAAACCGAGGTCCCCCCACATCGCCGCCACTCGATTTAAATTTTTAACCCCTAATCTGCCGACCGCCACCTACGTTATACTTATGTACCCCTAATCTGCTGCCCCTAACCCTGCCGACCCCTATATTATATTTCTTAACCCCTAACTTGCCCCCCACAACGTCGCCGCCAGCTACTTAAAATAATTAACCCCTAATCTTCCGACCGCAAATCGCCGCCACCTACGTTATCCCTATGTACCCCTAATCTGCTGCCCCTAACATCGCCGACCCCTATATTATATTTATTAACCCCTAATCTGCCCCCCTCAACGTCGCCGACACCTGCCTACACTTATTAACCCCTAATCTGCCGAGCGGACCTGAGCGCTACTATAATAAAGTTATGAACCCCTAACCCGCCTCACTAACCCTATCATAAATAGTATTAACCCCTAATCTGCCCTCCCTAACATCGCCGACACCTAACTTCAATTATTAACCCCTAATCTGCCGACCGGAGCTCACCGCTATTCTAATAAATGTATTAACCCCTAAAGCTAAGTCTAACCCTAACACTAACACCCCCCTAAGTTAAATATAATTTTTATCTAACTAAATAAATTAACTCTTATTAAATAAATGATTCCTATTTAAAGCTAAATACTTACCTGTAAAATAAACCCTAATATAGCTACAATATAAATTATAATTATATTATAGCTATTTTAGGATTAATATTTATTTTACAGGCAACTTTGTAATTATTTTAACCAGGTACAATAGCTATTAAATAGTTAAGAACTATTTAATAGTTACCTAGTTAAAATAATAACAAATTTACCTGTAAAATAAATCCTAACCTAAGATATAATTAAACCTAACACTACCCTATCAATAAAATAATTAAATAAACTACCTACAATTACCTACAATTAACCTAACACTACACTATCAATAAATTAATTAAACACAATTCCTACAAATAAATACAATTAAATAAACTAGCTAAAGTACAAAAAATAAAAAAGAACTAAGTTACAGAAAATAAAAAAATATTTACAAACATAAGAAAAATATTACAACAATTTTAAACTAATTACACCTACTCTAAGCCCCCTAATAAAATAACAAAGCCCCCCAAAATAAAAAATTCCCTACCCTATTCTAAATTAAAAAAGTTACAAGCTCTTTTACCTTACCAGCCCTGAACAGGGCCCTTTGCGGGGCATGCCCCAAGAATTTCAGCTCTTTTGCCTGTAAAAGAATAAATACAATACCCCCCCCCCAACATTACAACCCACCACCCACATACCCCTAATCTAACCCAAACCCCCCTTAAATAAACCTAACACTAAGCCCCTGAAGATCTTCCTACCTTGTCTTCACCATACCAGGTTCACCGATCCGTCCTGAAGAGCTCCTCCGATGTCCTGATCCAAGCCCAAGCGGGGGCTGAAGAGGTCCATGATCCGGTCAAAGTCTTCATCCAAGCGGGGCAGAAGAGGATCTTCCATCCGATTGAAGTCATCATCCAGGCGGCATCTTCTATGGTCTTCCATCCGGAGCGAAGCGGCAGGATCCTGAAGACCTCCAGCGCGGAACATCCATCCGGACCGACGACTGAACGACGAATGACTGTTCCTTTAAGGGACGTCATCCAAGATGGCGTCCCTCGAATTCCGATTGGCTGATAGGATTCTGTTCCGATCAGCCAATAGATAGGATTCTGTTCCGATCAGCCAATAGAATGCGAGCTCAATCTGATTGGCTGATTGGATCAGCCAATCGGATTGAACTTGATTCTGATTGGCTGATTCCATCAGCCAATCAGAAAATTCCTACCTTAATTCCGATTGGCTGATAGAATCCTATCAGCCAATCGGAATTCGAGGGACCCATCTTGGATGACGTCCCTTAAAGGAACAGTCATTCGTCGTTCAGTCGTCGGTCCGGATGGATGTTCCGCGCTGGAGGTCTTCAGGATCCTGCCGCTTCGCTCCGGATGGAAGACCATAGAAGATGCCGCCTGGATGATGACTTCAATCGGATGGAAGATCCTCTTCTGCCCCGCTTGGATGAAGACTTTGACCGGATCATGGACCTCTTCAGCCCCCGCTTGGGCTTGGATCAGGACATCGGAGGAGCTCTTCAGGACGGATCGGTGAACCTGGTATGGTGAAGACAAGGTAGGAAGATCTTCAGGGGCTTAGTGTTAGGTTTATTTAAGGGGGGTTTGGGTTAGATTAGGGGTATGTGGGTGGTGGGTTGTAATGTTGGGGGGGGGGTATTGTATTTATTCTTTTACAGGCAAAAGAGCTGAAATTCTTGGGGCATGCCCCGCAAAGGGCCCTGTTCAGGGCTGGTAAGGTAAAAGAGCTTGTAACTTTTTTAATTTAGAATAGGGTAGGGAATTTTTTATTTTGGGGGGCTTTGTTATTTTATTAGGGGGCTTAGAGTAGGTGTAATTAGTTTAAAATTGTTGTAATATTTTTCTTATGTTTGTAAATATTTTTTTATTTTCTGTAACTTAGTTCTTTTTTATTTTTTGTACTTTAGCTAGTTTATTTAATTGTATTTATTTGTAGGAATTGTGTTTAATTAATTTATTGATAGTGTAGTGTTAGGTTAATTGTAGGTAATTGTAGGTAGTTTATTTAATTATTTTATTGATAGTCTAGTGTTAGGTTTAATTATATCTTAGGTTAGGATTTATTTTACAGGTAAATTTGTTATTATTTTAACTAGGTAACTATTAAATAGTTCTTAACTATTTAATAGCTATTGTACCTGGTTAAAATAATTACAAAGTTGCCTGTAAAATAAATATTAATCCTAAAATAGCTATAATATAATTATAATTTATATTGTAGCTATATTAGGATTTATTTTACAGGTAAGTATTTAGCTTTAAATAGGAATCATTTATTTAATAAGAGTTAATTTATTTCGTTAGATAAAAATTATATTTAACTTAGGGGGGTGTTAGTGTTAGGGTTAGACTTAGCTTTAGGGGTTAATACATTTATTAGAATAGCGGTGAGCTCCGGTCGGCAGATTAGGGGTTAATAATTGAAGTTAGGTGTCGGCGATGTTAGGGAGGGCAGATTAGGGGTTAATACTATTTATGATAGGGTTAGTGAGGCGGGTTAGGGGTTCATAACTTTATTATAGTAGCGCTCAGGTCCGCTCGGCAGATTAGGGGTTAATAAGTGTAGGCAGGTGTCGGCGACGTTGAGGGGGGCAGATTAGGGGTTAATAAATATAATATAGGGGTCGGCGATGTTAGGGCAGCAGATTAGGGGTACATAGGGATAACGTAGGTGGCGGCGGTTTACGGAGCGGCAGATTAGGGGTTAAAAAAAATATGCAGGGGTCAGCGATAGCGGGGGCGGCAGATTAGGGGTTAATAAGTGTAAGGTTAGGGGTGTTTAGACTCGGGGTACATGTTAGAGTGTTAGGTGCAGACGTAGGAAGTGTTTCCCCATAGGAAACAATGGGGCTGCGTTAGGAGCTGAACGCTGCTTTTTTGCAGGTGTTAGGTTTTTTTCCAGCTCAAACAGCCCCATTGTTTCCTATGGGAGAATCGTGCACGAGCACGTTTTTGAGGCCGGCCGCGTCCGTAAGCAACTCTGGTATCGAGAGTTGCATTTGCGGAAAAAATGCTCTACGCTCCTTTTTTGGAGCCTAACGCAGCATTTGATTAAACTCTCGATACCAGAGTTAAATTTATGGTGCGGCCAGAAAAAAGCCCGCGGAGCGTTAACAGCCCTTTTACCGCCGAACTCCAAATCTAGGCCTGAGTGTCTATGACTCTAGACCACTGTTTGTTTTTATTGCTGCCTGTAGGAGTCACTGTTTGCCCACGCAAACTGAAACACGGGAAAGGACAGGATTTTGCCTAACAGCACAAGTCATATACTAAATATATTGCATTCTTAGACATATTATACATCAAAATCTAAATTGCTGATTTAAGTTTCTAGGCAAAAACTAAAATGTCACAATTATATTTCTAGGAGGATAATTATTTTCAGCATACAATGCAAAATAAAAAGTAGCTACTGAATGCCCTCCTATGCACAATATACAGGGTAAAAAGCCTAAAGCAAATAAAAGTTCCATGCCATTGCATACTGTATTAAACTGTGTGTGCTTGTCTTTCCTTCTTATCATGAAATACAGAGAACACATCTACTGGGCTACAGTAAAATTCCCCTTTAATGATTCAGGTGATGTACCTTGCAGACCTGATAGAACTTGCCTCTGCAGTTTGCAATTCAAGATGGCTTAATTGAATATAGGTTAGAGGCTGGTAGAGAAATATATTGTGTAATGCAAACAAGGAAAATATGAGAAACAAGCAGACAAAAGGGAGATAGAGGAACATTCAGGGACAGGCAGTTAAAGGGACCCAAAAAATTGATTTCATGATTCAGAAAGAGCATACAATTTTAAACAAAACCTTTCAAATTTAAAAGGACAGTCTACTCCAGAATTGTTATTGTTTAAAAAGATAGATGATCCCTTTATTACCCATGCCCCAGTTTTGAGCACAATGCTCAGGAGTGAGCACAATGTTATCTATATGACACACATGAACTAGCAGTGTGTAACTGTCAAAAACTTTCAAAATGCACTGAGATAGGAGGCAGTTTAATGGCATAGGCCTAGATTTAGAGTTCGGCGGTAGCCGTCAAAACCAGCGTTAGAGGCTCCTAACGCTGGTTTTGGGCGCCCGCTGGTATTTGGAGTCAGTGATTAAAGGGTCTAACGCTCACTTTACAGCCGCGACTTTTCCATACCGCAGATCCCCCTACGCCATTTGCGTAGCCTATCTTTTCAATGGGATCTTCCTAACGCCGGTATTTAGAGTCGTTTCTGCAGTGAGCGTTAGAGCTCTAACGACAAGATTCCAGCCGCCTGAAAATAGCAGGAGTTAAGAGCTTTCTGGCTAACGCCGGTTTATAAAGCTCTTAACTACTGTACCCTAAAGTACACTAACACCCATAAACTACCTATGTACCCCTAAACCGAGGTCCCCCCACATCGCCGCCACTCGATTAAAATTTTTAACCCCTAATCTGCCGACCGCCACCTACGTTATACTTATGTACCCCTAATCTGCTGCCCCTAACACCGCCGACCCCTGTATTATATCTATTAACCCCTAACTTGCCCCCCACAACGTCGCCGCAAGCTACTTAAAATAATTAACCCCTAATCTTCCGACCGCAAATCGCCGCCACCTACGTTATCCCTATGTACCCCTAATCTGCTACCCCTAACATCGCCGACCCCTATGTTATATTTATTAACCCCTAATCTGCCCCCCACAACGTCGCCGACACCTACCTACACTTATTAACCCCTAATCTGCCGAGCGGACCTGAGCGCTACTATAATAAAGTTATTAACCCCTAATCCGCCTCACTAACCCTATCATAAATAGTATTAACCCCTAATCTGCCCTCCCTAACATCGCCGACACCTACCTTCAATTATTAACCCCTAATCTGCCGACCGGAGCTCACCGCTATTCTAATAAATGTATTAACCCCTAGGTTAGGGCAGCAGATTAGGGGTACATAGGGATAACGTAGGTGGCGGCGGTTTACGGAGCGGCAGATTAGGGGTTAAAAGTGTAATGCAGGGGTCAGCGATAGCGGGGGCGGCAGATTAGGAGTTAATAAGTGTAAGGTTAGGGGTGTTTAGACTCGGGGTACATGTTAGGGTGTTAGGTGCAGACTTAGGAGGTGTTTCCCCATAGGAAACAATGGGGCTGCGTTAGGAGCTGAACGCTGCTTTTTTGCAGGTGTTAGGTTTTTTTTCAGCTCAAACAGCCCCATTGTTTCCTATGGGAGAATCGTGCACGAGCACGTTTTTGATGCCGGCCGCGTCCGTAAGCAACTCTGGTATCGAGAGTTGCATTTGCGGTAAAAATGCTCTACGCTCCTTTTTTGGAGCCTAACGCAGCATTTGTTTGAACTCTCGATACCAGAGTTAAATTTATGGTGCGGCCAGAAAAAAACCCGCGGAGCGTTAACAGCCCTTTTACCGCCGAACTCTAAATCTAGGCCTTAGAGATTAGCATATGAGCCTAACTAGGTTTAGTTTTCCACAAAGAATACCAAGAGAACAAAGCAAATTTGAAGATAAAACCAAAATTGGAAAGTTGTTTAAAATTGCATGCCCTATCTGAATCATGAAAGTTTAATTTTGACTAGACTGTCCTTTTAATTCTTTATTAAAATGTCTTTCTTTCTCTGTATCCTTTGTTGAAGGAGCAATAATATACTACTGAGAGCTAGCTGAACATATTGTGTGAGAGGAATGACAAGGGCATACATGTGCAGCCACCAATCAGCAGATAGCTTCTAATAGTGCTCCTGAGCCTACCTGGGTATGCTTTTCAACAAAAGATGACAAGAGAGCAACGCAAATAAGATAATAGAAATGCATTGGAAAGTTGTGTAAAACCGCACACTCTCCAGTACCATATCAACAAGAACCAGGTTCTGCTGGTGTGAGAAGTGTGGATTCTTGGATTTGGTTGTCTGCGAATCAGATCCTGAAGTTGCCATACTTAATTTATTAAAAATAAATATATAAGCTTGAAACGCTTCAGGTTCAGTAATTTTTCTGTCTGAAAAAATAAAGTGGACTTTATATAGTGCTGAAATAACTTCCTGCGACAAATGTGACGTTTCTGACACCTTACAGTCACATGGGACAAACATGACTGACAAGTTGTAAGAAAATAATAGTACATTTGCTACTAGCGAGGCATCAGATGTATGAATCATTCGCTTGCGCTCGATGTGGGTAGATGTGACAATTTTTACACTGTTTTTTAGTACATATGGCGAGCGGGCAGCATCTCACTACCTGCGAGTTCTAGCGAGTTGACCAGACACGCTGTCTGCGAGCAAATTGACGCTTTAGTACATGGATCCCTCTATCATGAAAGAAAAATAAATTGACATTACTGTCCCATTAAAGAGAGATAGGTGGACTTGTGATAAAAGATAGAGAAGGTAAAGGGAAAATGAGAAACAGCCATGATGTTATCATCTGCAGCTTGCCACGGTTTGCCTGGCTATATGTATATACAAAGTTTAAAATTGCTCTTGTGTATCCCTTTAATGATTGCAAAATGCATCAACTGTAAAATAATGTTTATAAGTAAGTTTGGTTAGTAATTAAACTGCCTGAATGTGCAGAAAACTAAAATAAACAGTGTATATGTTACAGGCAAAGAGGGGACCTAGTATTGTATGAAATGAGCTTATTTAATTCTAAACCTTATATACTTTACCTCAGGATTTTAATAGGATGCCTAGTTATTCTGTAGTTTCTAGCATTTTGTTTTGCAAAGTATAATTTTATACACTCTTTACTAACTAATTGAAACCATGTGAAACCCAAACTTCTTCAAAAGATAATAGAAAAACAGATGAGAACGTTTCAGTCACAAACCTAAACTAAACAAAAACATTCTGATGAACATTGCATCAGTTTAGTCTTCTCAGATGAGAACATTTTATTAACAAAACCTAAACTAAATAAGAATATTCTGATGCACATTTCATCATTTTAGTCTTTTATTGATTATAGCAGCCGGAACTTGAAAGACATTTTGCCCATATGAGAAGATTCTATCAACAAACTGGTATCTGAAACCTAAGAGGCAGCCTTAAAAGTACTGAATGAAAATGGCGGAAGGAGAGGTGCAGTTTGATAGCTTCACACGCTGCCTAAAACAAATTCGGTAATCTACAGAATACCTAGGAAACAGATAATTGTATTTTTTGCATTGTCTTGACGTTTTAGACATTGAGGCCCATTTATCAAGCTTCGTATGGAGCTTGTAGGCCCATGTTTCTGGCGAGTCTTCAGACTCACCAGAAACAGCAGTTATGAAGCAGCGGTCTAAAGACCGCTGCTCCATAACCCAGTCTGCAGCTCTGAGCAGGCGGACAGAGATTGCCACTATTCAACCCGATCGAGTACGATCGGGTTGATTGACACCCCCTGCTGGCGAATTTGCAGGGGGCGGTGAATACGGAGAGTGTATTGCTCTCCGCATTCAGCGAGGTCTCGCGGACCTGATCCGCACTGTCTGATCAGGTCCGCAAGACCATTGATAAATAGGCCTCATTGTATAGAATACTTAGGGGTAGATTTATCAAAACCATTCTCCTTTAATTCCGTCCAAAATAGCGCATACAAACTGATCGTGATATTCATCAAAGCACTATGCACCTATAATTACGCAAATCTAAAAGAAACTTCTTCACACTCCGCTTGCATTCGCCGAGGCGCACGGGCATGCTCCTGAGTGCAACAATACACATTAGTAATAGGTGTAATTTAGCAGCACTACCTACAAATACGCCAAGTTTCTTATTTATCATTGCTTTGCGCCGATAGGGAACTGAAATTTCGGCTTCAATTGCATGTTGTATATTTCGCCATACAGACTGAGGCGGACACCATTATATTACATGCTTTTACATCTTGTGATGCAGTAATTTCTTCTTTTAACTAACTTTTCAAAGGCTCAGCGCCAAGAAGAGACTGTTATTGCCAGAAATTTGCGCTTCCACTGGTGCATATGGGTACCAACAGTTTTATATATATATATATATATATATATATATATATATATATATATATATTGAAATATTTATTTTTGCGATCTCAACATATGGCAAAAACAGCACAGAAACATTATATAATATAAATATAAGCTAAATAGTTACCTAAAAAACGCTTTTTTAATAATCAAAACATGGCAGCGTAAATATTTATAGGGATGTACTGTGATAAATAGGGAGTAAATGCTTTTTCCGACAGACGAAATTTATCATTATTACGCAACAGCTCGCCTGCGCAAAGTTAAATCTATTGTTTTTTAATAAATTCAGGCGCAGATGTGCGCTTCTCCGGAGGCGAGCTGAGGTGCAGTTACAGGCGAAGCACATACAGAGTTCGCCTAGCCTTTGATAAATCTAGCCCTTAGGCATTCTATACAACACCTCAGTTTGCCTGTAACAAATATATGCTACAGGTTCAGGTGCTCAGACAATTCTAGTTTAATTTTAATTTGCAAACTTTGCACATCCACCTACTTTTGATACAAAAAAAGAAAGAAAATCTGTTAAATGTTCAACTGTTTCCCATAATCACTAATTTGACACCTATTGAAATCTTTTACTTGTAGTCAGTGTCACTATAATATTTCTAGTAATTTTATTATTAATTTAAATTTGAAATATTATTAAAGCACATTTTACTAACACAAAAATTGGAAACATAAATATGCTTTTTGGCTTTTAGATATTTATCACTTATTTTTTTAAAATTATATATTTTTTGGGGGTATATATTAGCTAATACAATAGCTATGTAATCTGCATAACTTTGTCATGCAAACCTGGTCTTGGAATATGTAAAAAAGATAGCTTAACATAGCTGTTCTAAATCCTTGTAATAGCCTTTCATAGTTTATAAGGACCCTAGAAAAGAAATGCGTTTCTTCAGGGTAGGTGTCACAAAGAAGCCTGAAATAAGTGACACTGGTGGTTGCTGAGCCTGAGGCGTAAGTTTTATGTCCCAGCACTCTGACTGTTTCATCTCAATGACACTTGTGAAGGGAATTTTTGGTGGAGAACACTGACATGGAATATCCTCCTAAAGCTCACAAAAGAGAACAGAGGTGTCAAATGGAATCAAGCTTAAAGAGGCTGGAGGAGCTGTGCATTGTTTCTTGCTAGTGCTATTAAACACAGGATTATACAGGAAACCAGCCTTGGCTCACTGGGCCCATTGACAAAGAGCATGCTCTAAAAATTATTGAGCGTGTTGGGTTCTATTCATATCCCAAACTGAAATCAGCACATGACAAAGAGACTTCAGGAGGTTCATTAAAACCAGGTAATGGAAGAAATCAAGTACTAACACTTCAAAAATGCCACCAAAGATCCAGCAGAAAAAGGACATATGGTACATAGAAGGAATAGAGTGCCGATTCACCACGTTGCCACAAAACCGATGATTACTGATGTGGCTTACTTAGCTTTTATTTATTATTAACTTTGCTTTATACAAGAAAACTATTCTTTGAATAGAATATATCTTTTAATGCTGCTTGATGTCCACAGTTGTACGTTATCATGTTATTGACAAAGTTTCAAAACTTAATGTAGCCTGGGAACAATTTTAGGACTTTAAAAGTGTTGAGTACAGATGGGGACTCCAGATTAGCTGCCTAGGAACACAATAAACCATATCAAGGCCAAGAATTGCCCTCATAAAGTATAAATGCGGAAATAATTATCAGAGCTACACAACAATCCTTTACAAACACACTAAAGTTTATGTGTAAGTTCAGTCAGATGGTGCTGCTGCCTTATTGCTCCGTGCGCATTATTTTCTTCAAAAATCTTTACGGTTATGTTTCTCTAAAACTTTACATCACATAAAGTTGAAGACCAGAGTTTATTTGAATCACACATATATGATGACACTGCTCATAGTACCACCCTGAAACACATTATTCGGATAGTGTGTAGAATTAAAACAAAAAAAACTTTCCAATTTAATAATATTATCAAATTTACTTGGCATCCTTCGTTGAAAAGCAGGCAGGTAGGCTTAGGAGGGTGCATGTCTCTAAAGAACTATATGGCAGCAGTTATGCAAGAATGCTTTTAACACTGTTATACATTGTGGTAAAATTACTGCCATCTAGTGCCCATATATAATAGACCATCCTTAGAAAAAACAAAGCAATAACAACCTAAAACTAGTATATCAAAGTGATTGTAAAGTTTAATGAATAATTGCCCGGTAACTAAAAGTAATCTTAAAAACATGGGCCCTTTAATTCATTAAACTTTACAATTATGCTTATTTTTTAAAATACTTACCTTTGCGTTATGGTAAACATTACACCGAGTCCTCCGCCCGCAGCTCCTGCCTTCATTAGCATATCGATGAAGATCCAGCTTCCTCCAATTGTTGTGTGCCTCACAAGCTGGACGCCAAAGGGGGCACATAACGATTGGAGAAAGCTGGATTTGTCATCATACTGCTAAATAAAGCAGGAGCTGCGGGCGGAGGATCGACATTATGTTTTCCATAATGCAAAGGTACGTATTTTAAACAATACGAGTCATTGTAAAGTGTAATGAATGAAAGTGCCAATGTTTTTAAGATTACTTTTAGCTACTGGGCAATTATTCATTACACTTTACAATCACTTTAAAATATGGAAACATGCTGAGGCCTCAAGCATTACAAATAGTAGCTTGCAGATGGTAAAGACCTGCTCAGAAGTTCTTACTGTAGAATAATTCTGTGTCTTCTGGGCATGGGAAACCTCTGCAGTAATGGATCTACAGTTACCATATCTCTTCCATATTTGTTTGAACATTTCTACATTATGTAAATACATATAAGCATATATTACATCAGGACAAATGGTAAAGCGCACTACAGCACTGAAGCACTTTAACTGGATCCACGATAAAAGAAAATGGAACTGAAACTGTTGCAGCTGATTCAAGGCTCGAGAATTGCTGTTGCTGCAGTTTATATTCCTTAAGCTGCTGTTCTGAAGATCACTGCAAAGTATAAGAATGTGAATCACTGGTAAACTTGGGAAGATTTAAGTAAGAGGGGTCAACTTCTGCTGCCAAGTAAGGGCTAATGTTTGCGCTAAAGTGATCAGGTTTTTTCGGTTTGTGTTTTTGCACACGTGTGAAATAGGGCTTGCAGGGCTAGTGCTAGGATTTTTGGCCACACAGGCGAGAATACATTTTGCTGCCCCCCGATTACATACATCCCATTGCTAGTTAAAGGGATATGAAACCCAAATGTTTATATCATGATTCAGATAGAGCATGCAATTTAAAGCAACTTTCTAATTAACTCCTATTATCAATTTTCTTCTTTCTCTTGGTATCTGTATTTGAAAAGCAGGAATGTAAGCTTAGGAGCCAGCCCATTTTTGGTTCAGCACCTGGGTAGCGCTTGCTGATTGGTGGCTAAATTCAAATCAAACAGTGGTAGTGCTGCACAGCAAATCAAACAGTGGTAGTGCTGCCTAGCAAATCAGACAGTGGTAGTGCTGCATAGCAAATCAGACAGTGGTAGTGCTGCATAGAAAATCAAACAGTGATAGTGCTGCATAGGAAATCAGACAGTGGTAGTGCTGCATAGCAAATTAGACAGTGGTAGTGCTGCATAGCAAATCAGACAGTGGTAGTGCTGCATAGCAAATTAGACAGTGGTAGTGCTGCATAGCAAATTAGACAGTGGTAGTGCTGCATAGCAAATCAGACAGTGATAGGGCTGCATAGCAAGTCAGACAGTGGTAGTGCTGCATAGCAAATTAGACAGTGGTAGTGCTGCATAGCAAATCAGACAGTGGTAGTGCTGCATAGCAAATCAGACAGTGGTAGGGCTGCATAGCAAATCAGACAGTGGTAGTGCTGTATAGCAAATTAGACAGTGGTAGTGCTGCATAGCAAATTAGACGGTGGTTGTGCTGCATAGCAAATCAGAAGGTGGTAGTGCTGCATACAAAATCAGATAGTGGTAGGGCTGCATAGCAAATCAGACAGTGGTAGGGCTGCATAGCAAATCAGACAGTGGTAGGGCTGCATAGCAAATCAGACAGTGGTAGTGCTGCATACCAAATCAGAAGGTGGTAGTGCTGCATACAAAATCAGATAGTGGTAGGGCTGCATAGCAAATCAGACAGTGGTAGGGCTGCATAGCAAATCAGACAGTGGTAGTGCTGCATACCAAATCACACAGTGGTAGTGATGCACAGCAAATCAAACAGTGGTAGTGCTGCCTAGCAAAGCAAACAGTGGTAGTGCCGCATAGCAAATCAGACAGTGGTAGTGCTGCATAGCAAATTAGACAGTGGTAGTGCTGCATAGCAAATTAGACAGTGGTAGTGCTGCATAGCAAATTATACAGTGGTAGTGCTGCATAGCAAATCAGAAAGTGGTAGTGCTGCATAGCAAATTAGATAGTGGTAGTGCTGCATAGCAAATGAGACAGTAGTTGTGCTGCATAGCAAATTAGACAGTGGTAGTGCTGCATAGCAAATCAGACAGTAGTAGTGCTGCATAGCAAATCAGACAGGCTAAGATATTAACCCACTAGCCTCACCACCACCCTTACTAAGTCTACAAACAATACTACTACTATGAAGCATAGATCTGAATTATTGCTCCTTCCCTTCTAGCAGAATGTGAATTATCAGCTTTCACCCTTGATGGCATGCAGTGGCTGATCTAATGCTCAGAGGACCCTGGTGCAAAATATTTTTTAGGGACCCCCCAACACATTCTGCGTTTACATAAAAGCATATCACCAGCCATGGGGTATGCATTAAAAATATGGTTTACAGCAAAAATTTATATCTCAATATACATCAGTCAAGTGAATGATACACTGGGAAATCATAAAGGGTTTTTAAAAATAAATGTTTCCCTAAAGCAGAGCATATCTGAGCTTTTGCTATTCTGTTGTTTATACTTGAAAATAATTTAATGTGCATGGTAAGAACATGTCTCTAAATCCTGCTGAGGAATATATTCACAATGTAGAATGGGTGACAAATAATAGTATGTATATCAGCTTTTTTGTGTGTGTTTTAGCAGTGCTGCAGGATTGGGGGATAAGCTTAAATTGAGTTCCAAAATAGCAGCTGTTATGCAAGTAGCCTGCAAACGGTGTGCTGTTGTCAGTCAAACAAGACATAAGACAATCCATCCCTTCAAATTAAAGTTATCACAAATCATAACCACCGTCACCCAGACGTGTTTGTTACAGCAGTTCACTCTCACACGGTTGCCCTCTCTGCAGTACCAGATGTGTGGGTGTTAGGTTTGTGATTTGCAATCAGTTTAACTTTTATTTTTCGTTCTCCCTTTACCTGACTCTTGCCCTTTTCAACTGTTTGAGCTGCTGAACTTCAAGTGACAGCCAGTACATGCTCTAAACAAACAGACAATTAACAAAAATCTGCTGCTTGTTCTAGTCTAATAGATATACCCCCACACTATATATCTTTTAGATAGAGGATCAGTATGAGAGCATGGTGCTGTAAAAAAAAGGTGTCTGCAATACATTTTAGGCTACACAGCATGTGAATTCCCAAGTAAATTAGCACACTGTGACTTGCTTCTTACCTTGCAAGCAGCTAAAAACACATGGTTGGTGGCAGCTATTCAGTGTTATAATGGGCTAACATAAAGGGACTTCAAAACCCCAAAACTGAGGCATCCGGTGCACCCAGGAAAATGGAGGACTGCCTGTAGGAAAGTTAGCAGAATTAAAGAGCAAATTTTTTTACTGTGATCCCAGCCTTATAATAAAGCTTGGGAAGTTAACTGTTCCAGCAACCCGCTTTGGTGAGTTTACTCACACTTGTTTCATGTCCGCATACCCAGCACTGCTTGTTATTTTCAACACTGCATGGTAATCTTGTCCTATATCTGCCTTTCACTCACACACTCACTGACACAACCGGTGTTCTGTCGAGAACTCCAATTCATCGAGAACTCCAATATGACATCACTTCCGGCTGCAGATTACGCTAATTGCCTTCATTGCACATGCAAGCGCGCACCCAAGATTTTTCATCTGAAAAGAGGCAGGCCCTTGTGGAGAACTTATCGAATTCTCCAATAAAAGCTAGTGCGCATGTGGAATATTTTATGATGCTAAAAAAAGCCAGACCCTTGAGAAGAACTTATGGAGTGTTCCAAGAACAGCCTGTGCGCATGTGCGCATTTTCTTAAAAATCTGACACATAACGTGTAAACACCAGGCCCGTCTATTTCTCACGAGCTTATTGGAGAATTCAATAAGTTCTCCCCAAGGGTCCGCCTCTTTTCAGATGAAAAATCTCGGGTGTGCGCTCGCATGCGCAATGGAGGCAATTGATGTAATCTGCAGCCGGAAGTGACATCATATTGGAGTTCTCGATGAATTGGAGTTCTCGACAGAACATCGGTTGCTCACAGACCTGTAGTACAATTGCTCCCTTTCACTGAGTGCAAGAGGACACCATGACTACAACTTTCATTAACCCCGTCCCCTTGCACTCTCATCTGGCGCTGTGCTGCTTCATGCCCCCACAGACAGTGCCGCTGCAGTAGTTCCACCCCAGAGTTAATAATAGCATTACCTCTCACTCCAGCACCACACGCTTCCAGCAGCGGCACACAGTGAAAACATTTTTCACTCACGCTGCTTTGTTAATGCCAGCAGCCAGGCAGATCTGGTGCCCCACTGCTGGTGGCGCGCTAAGGCGGCTGCCAAGCTGCCTTGCACAAGCACCGGCCCTGAGAGCTTGTATTCAAAGTTGAAAGTAAACGTGTTTGTTTGAACGCAATCACGATTTGAGCTTGTCTGTTTAGCACGACTGAAGAACTCGTGTTAAGGGTAGCGAGTTAAATGTATACATTTAAAATTACATTTACACTCATATAAACACTATCTGATTAGTGAAAATGTATTAATTTTTTTTTTTATATAAGAGCTCAAAGATATATGGTATCACATAGCGATGCAGACTTTGTGCACTGGCGCATTTTCCTGCTGGAAATAACCATCTGCCTGAGGATAAACTGTCAACATGAACGGATGCACTTGGTCAGCAACAAATGTATGTATGCTGTGGCATTCAAATGTGAATCTAGGGGTATCAATACACCCAACGTGTGCCAGGAAAACATTTCCCACACCATAACACCACCTCCTCCACCTTGCACAGTTTTCATCAGACATGACGGGTCCATGGATTAATGCGGAGCCTGCAATCAACATCACACACTAGGAACTTCGACTCGTCAGACGTCACTCGTCAGTGACCTTTTTCCAGTCTTCAATGGTCCAGTGCTGGTGTTGTTGTGCCCACAGAAGGCGTGCTCCCTTGTTCTTCTCTGATAACAACGGTACCCAACGTGGCTGCCGACTGCTGTAGCCCATACGCAACAAGGTCCACCTAGTGGTGCATTTTGCAATATGTTTTTCTCCGCACCAAGGATAAAATTGTGACCTGTCTGTTTGCACAAGTCTAGCCATCCTCCCCTGACCTCTCTCATCAATGATCGTTTTGCTTCCACAGGACTGCCGGTGACTGGATGCTTATTGTTCATTGCACCACATGAAAAGGTCAGTGTACTGACATTTCAGGTACGCTTTGTCCAGCACATCTTGTACGTACTATCATGCCACGTTTATAGTCCATTAGATCACTGCTCTTCCCCATTCTCGCTGCGGTTTGTATGCTTAACTTATAGCAGGAAGGTTGTTCTTCTGTATTTACACAAAAACTGTAGCCATGTGACGTGCAAAGTAGTGCAACGAACCATTTGTGTGCACAGCAGGGCTGTACCTAATATAGTGGCCGCACAAAGTATATATATATATTTATACACACTGGAGTCCTTTGCAGTCAAATACCTGGGAGCATAAGAAATCATATTTATTCATATTTAATATTTAATAATGTGTTTGTGTATATACTGTAAATATTTTACTTTTCACTGTTCTTCACCTAGGGGAATATGTATGAATATACGTATATATGTATATAGCTTTACCTGTATATATTCATATAGATATACAGGTATAGATAAATATTTGATCGAAATACAGATCTAAAAATAGAACATTTTCTTCTATGTGAAGAACATTGGAATGTAAAACATGCGAATCGCGATTGGTGTTTAGTGCTGTTGGTCTAACGCACTGTCAAGTTAGCGCATTTGAAGACAGTTATCTTAAGGCATGTTAGGTAAATAATAAATATAAACATAATGTAAAAAATATTATTAATAATTATTATTAATTATTATAGAGGTTGTAAAAAAAGAATAAAAAAAAAGTATTCTAAGGATTTTTAAAAAAACTTTTTAGAACCTCTTTAATAATTTTTATTAATTATTTTTACATTATTTTTATATTTAATATTTACATAACGTGCCTTAGGATGTAGACTGTCTTCAAGTGTGCTAACCTGACACCGCATTAGACCTACAGCGCTTCTTATATTCTCATATTGCACATTCCATGTTCTTCACATAGAAACAAATGTAATATATATATATATACACAATTTCAATAATAGCACTCTCTGGGTGACGTTTCGGGGCATTTACCCCTTCGTAAGACAACCATAAAGTGACAAAAACAGTGTTTAAATAAAATAACAGGCTCTTCCTACTTCCTCCACAACCAATCACAAAAGTGTCTTACAGGATATTATCATCATATAACACAACTTAAAAAACATAATAATTTGTAATGTGTCACAAGTGAATTAATATGATATTTAATATAACCCCTGTGTACATTGTGTATAAATCATGACCAAACATATAAAGAAACCATGGAGATCCGCATTTAAAAATGCATGGCCCAGCTTTATCTGTACCACCGGATGTAGAGGGGGCTGAAACGCTGACCCTGACTGAGGTGGATGCAGCGAGAATACTATTCAAATATGAGGAAATTACATCAGCCGCTGACACAGCACAAGCCATCTACCTCTCTCTGCTTAAATTAAAGAAAAGAGAAGAGGATCTAGATTTACATGGCATATATCTCTCTGAATTCTACAAGAAAAAAATTATCCCTAAAGGCTTTTGCATCAACAATGTACCCACGATTGGTAGGAACAATAGTGAATTCTGTAAGAAGTGGTGTGCGGTGCTGAACAAATGTTCATTGGACTTGCTCTTATTAGTGGTGGAAGAAATTAGATCATTACTGGGCAAGGTGAAAAGTGAGATCCAAATGTTTGACACAACCAAGGGCACCACCCTACAACAGGATAACACAGAGGATTGGTTCACCAAATTATCCCAACAGGTGAAGGAGTACAGAGATGCACTAGTGGCCTTTAAGAATAAAAAACTACAACAAGTAGTGGAAGATTACAGGGAGAAACAGGTATACAAATATATGTTAAGTCCAGAAGAGAGACACACCTACAGACCACACAGACCACGAAGACAGAGGATGTACCCCAGGAGACAACTTAACACGTTCAGGTTCAGATTCGGATGCCCCTAGAAGATACGACTATGAGAGGCCTTCCACTTCTGGCTCTTAGCAGCATTTTTTAGGGGTTACCACGAGAGCATGCCACCGAAAAAAGGAAGGAGACAACATCCAAGAAGAGGGGGAATTAATAGGAAGACCTCCACTACCTGGAAGAGGGAGGAGAATATAGTAATTCATCTTTTGGATCGACCCCTATCTCCAGCTGAGTAAAGATTGCTAAATAGGGGCCTTACCTTTGTACCTGCTAAAAAACAAACCCAATGAATCTGACACATGGCTAGATGTTCAGAAGTTCCAAAGAAACTTGAAATTGAAAGACTATTTCCAACATGGAACAGACAATGAAAGAGATATGTCTTTTAAACAGAGGAGTACGTTTGATCCAGTAGAGACGTCTGCAAGCATAAAGACCTTTACTAGATTGGTGCTACAGGACATGCCGGCCATAATTGAGAAATGGATGAGGAATAATATCCCTCTGGAAGAACAGAAAGCAATCATTGTTCTGTCTGTATGCCCAATCCTGTTTACTCTACCAAAGGAGCATAAGAGTCTGTCTAAACCCCCGGGTCGACCAATTGTATCCGCCAGAGGATCCCTACTGAGTCCTTTGGCACAGTGGGTTGACCACTATTTACAACCACTTGTGAAACAGATGAAGTCATATATTTGAGACTCCACAGACATCCTGAATCTACTATCTGAGTTTGATGATGTTAGACCGAATTACCTTCTAGTAACTATGGACGTCACAAGTTTATACACTATCATCCCACACCTGGATGAAATGGAGGCGGTCAGAAAGGCCCTATCAAGATACCCATATGTGGGACCTGAAGCTGAGTACATCATAAAGATTTGACACCTTTGTTTGGCCTATAACTACTTTAGGTTCAAAACAAGGTACTTCCAGCAGATTACAGAAATGGCGATGGGGTCAAATATGGCCCCCTCATATGCAAATCTGTATATGGAGGAGTATGAAATTAATGTAATGAGGGTCCATGTAAATCCCAATATCATTGTATACAAGCAGTACATTGATGATGTTCTGCTAATCTGGAGAGGCGAGGAAGAGGATCTCAATGTGTGGTTGAACATATTGAATAACCAAACAACCCCTGTGAAGTTTAAAATGACACACAGCAGAAATTAAGTGGATTCTTTTGACCTAAGGATTTATAAGAAGGGTCTAAGATTGGAAATGATGTATCACAAACCCCCTGACAGAAACTCTTTGCTTTTAGAAAGCAGCTGTCATCCACCATCTCTACTCAGAGCTATACCTAAGGCACAGATGTACAGAGTGGTAAGTAACAGAAATATGAAACACAAACACAGTTACAAGAGATGGCGGTCAAGTTCTCAGAGAGAGGATATACCCAGAGCCCAGAGAGCAGCTAATGAAAGTGTAAGGACAAAATTATTGGCAAACAAAGGGCAAAGGAATGATGAAGAAGGGATGACATTTGTCACTACTTACACTCCTGCAACAGATGTGTTGGCTAAATCGATAAGGGAACATTGGAAATTACTGACATCTGATACAGCACTCCAATTCCAGAAATCTGAACCTCCAAGGATGGGGTATAGGAGAGGTCCTAACCTACAAGACCTACTGATGAAGACAGATCATAAACATGCTTATATCAAAGAAGGATGGCTACAAACCCAAAAAAACAGGATGTTTCAAGTACATCAGTTGCACAACTTGCAATTCCATGATTCAAAGTACCACATTTCATCATCCGCATTCTAATCGCAGATACAAGATTACATTTCACCTTACCTGTTCCACTAAATATGTGGTGTATTTGCTTAACTGCGTGTGTGGTAAATACTACGTGGGTAAAACCGAAGATGATATCAAGAAGAGGATGACTAACCATCTGAGTGCCATTAGAACAGAAAATAAAAAGACGGACCAACCAGTGGAGAGGCATTTTTTGGAGAGGAACCATATGGTGAAGGATCTATGCTTCATGCTGATTGGACCGGGGTGGAGATAGGAAGAAGAAACTATTACAACTGGAGATGAAATGGATATATACTTTGGGGACTGTACATCCAGGTGGACTGAATAATAATGTGGACTGGCATTGCTTCCTGTAAACAGGAAACACATAAATATACAAGTTCACTACCATATTCCAAGATGACATGAGGTTATGGAACCCTAAAGGGATCCTTGATAGGGAGTTTATGATGACCCTGGGCTTAATGAAGTTAATATGGATTTGTTCCGGTTAATAAAATGTTTCCCTAGTTCACCATTTTTGATCTGGCCCTTACTTTTAGTGTGATCACCCATATCCATACCTTTCCTGGTATTTATTTTCTTTTTATTTCTTTTTGTTTTTGATTTATTTACGTATACAGTTTAAACCATTTTTTTGCTCTCAGATATAGGTATTATTTTTGCTCTTAGATATAGGTATATCTAGATACATTGTTTTGGCTTGGGATCTTTATACTCCCGTAGTAATTAGGCACCTTGTTTATGATTTGGGTTAGATTACCTAATATTGCATATGAGATTATGTATGTCTATTATCTGTAATCAGTTTGATCATGATGCATTGGGTTTGTGGTAACATTGTCAATTGTCATCAGTAATAACTGATTGGTCTAAACCGGTGACTCATATGATGACAGAGTTAGACATGCCCCCCATTCATCAATCTGGGTTACCATCTGCTAATATTATATTGATGTAAGTTACACTTAGTATAAGTTCGGAGCTAGAGACCTCATACTGTTAGGTTAAGTAATGTCAAGAAGAAGACCCAAATGCTAGGGCGAACTGAAACAACACCCTTGCACTCTGAGTTTAATCCAGGACGTGACCCCACGACAACTTCTATAAAACAAGGTACTCACGATATGGAGCAGTGTTGGTCTGAGTCCTCTGGGAAGAGTAATGGAATTCTTGATATCAGCCGGGTAAACTTCAGAATAAGGAACTGTATTCAGGCAGTTCAGGAATAGTCCTCCACAGTACCAGGGTTGCAGAGTAAGACAACTTATTCTCAGACAGAAGGAGGGTTAAACAATAAACAGTTAATAATGCAGGAGTGGGTAACTTGAAATCAGGCAATTTGAGGGTTACGCACAGCGTAGTCAGTACTGCAGAGTCTAGCAACAGGTAATCAGACAGTTTTTAGGGTTAATCACCAGCGTGGACAATAATGCAGAGTTTGGCAACTTGTTATCAGGCAGTCTGAGGGTTAAACACAGCGGGGTCAATGATGCAGAGTTTGGCAACAGGTTATCAGGCAGTTTGAGGGTTAAACACAGTGTAGTCAGTAATGCAGAGTTTGGCACCAGGTTTTCAGGCAGTTTGAGGGTTAAACACAGCGTAGTCAGTAATGCAGAGTTTGGCAACAGGTTATCAGGCAGTTTGAGGGTTAAACACAGCATAGTCAGTAGTGCAGAGTTTGGCAACAGGTTATCAGGCAGTTTGAGGGTTAAACACGGTGTGGTCAATGATGCAGAGTCTGGCAACAGTTTATCAGGCAGTTTGAGGGTTAAACACAGCGTAGTCAGTAATTGCAGAGTTTGGCAACAGGTAATCCGGACTAAGGTTCAGGAACAAAGTGTAAGCAGACAAAGAAACTGAGTACTCACAGAAGCCACAAAGTGTAATACACAAACGGGCACCGAACGGGAAGCCCGGAATAAGAAGCCTCATCCTGGCGTCAGCTGGAGGGGACAGCTCAGCCGAGCGAGACGTTGCCAGACAAACAAGCACGCAAGGAGGACCGCTGGAGCTTCCCGGCAGCCAAGCGTGACAGTGGACCCCTCCGGGGGACCCGACCAGGCCTGGCAGGATATTTCATGTGAAAAGACTTGACAAGAGCAGGAACATGAACATTAGAGGCAGGTTTCCAAGAACGGTCAGTGATAGGGTGGTTTACTCTTGATGGAGTACCGGTTGTAGATGACTGGCTTGAGTAGGGATACGTCTTGGGTAAGGCCAGGCGGTATGCTGAAGAACAAACTTTGGTCACAATTCGAAAAGGTCCTAAGTACTTAGGACCCAACTTTGTACAAGGTTGTTTTAGACGTATGAATCTAGTGGATAAAAATACCCTGTCTCCAGTACGAAGTAAAGGAGCCTTACACCTTCTGCGATCATCATATTTCTTGTGTTTAATGGAAGAAGAGATTACATTTTGACGAATAAGTTGTCAATGGTTACTGAGATTTTTCACAATGCGATCTGCTCCAGGAACTTCAGTAGAACTGGTAATCATAGGAAAAGTTCTAGGTTCAAAACCATAAGCTGTCTTTAAGGGTGAGGTCTGTAAGGAGGAATTATAGCGTGAGTTCTGAGCTAATTCCACTAAAGGCAATAACTGAGACCAGTTGGAGTGGTGATGGTTTACATAATGTCTGAGAAATGATTCCAAGGATTGATTTACACGCTCGGTCTGTCCGTTGGATTGAGGATGATATGCAGTAGAAAGAGATATGTTGATTCCGAAGTGCTTACAAAAAGACCTCCAAAACTTGGAAACAAATTGAACTCCATGATCAGAGACAGTAACAGAGGGAATTCCATGTAACCAAGATATATGCAGAACAAAAAGTTCAGAAAGTTTTTGAGCCGAAGGCAAACCTGGAAGAGGTATGAAATGAGCAGACTTGGAGAATCGATCCACCACTACCCAAATGGTCGTATTTCCAGCAGAAACAGGAAGATTCGTAACAAATTCCATGGACAAGTGGGACCAAGGGTAATGAGGAACAGGAAGAGGGTTAACAAACCAAATGGTCGATGAGAAGATTGTTTGTTCAAAGCACATGAGCTACAAGTGGCAATGTAATCCTTAACATCCTTCCTCATGGTGGACCACCAAACATTCTGCTTCAGTTTCCACAGTGTATTGGTTACTCCAGGATGACCTGCTGATATGTTGTCGTGAGCCCAACGTAAAAGCTTAAGACGTAATCCTCTGGGTACATACAGGATACCAGAAGGAAGTTTGTAAGAAGATGGTACCCGGTCTTGAGCAGAACGTAAAGCCTGTACTGGAAAAGAGGATACTTGAGCCAAAACTCTGACTGGACATAGTATGGGTTCAGAATCCAATGAAGTAGACTCAGAAGATTGAAATTGCCTGGATAACCCATCTGCCTTGGAATTTTTGGAACCAGGAACATAGGAAAGTACGAAATTAAACCTGGAGAAGAACAAGGCCCACCGAGCCTGACGAGGATTGAGGCTTTTAGCTGTATGGAGGTATAGGAGATTCTTGTGGTCTGTCAGAATGAAAAATGGTTGACTAGTACCCTCCAACCAATGTCTCCACTCATCCAAAGCTAGTTTTATAGCCAATAGTTCTTTATTGCCAACATTATAGTTTAACTCGGCAGGATTTAATTTTTTAGAAAAGAACGCCACCGGATGTATCTTGCTGGTAGACGGATTTCGTTGGGAGAGAACAGCTCCAGCAGCAATAGAAGAAGCATCTACCTCCAAGATAAACTGGAGATCAGGAATTGGATGACTGAGGAGAGGTGCAGAAGAAAATGCTGATTTCAGCATTTCAAAAGCCTGTACTGCCGAAGTAGACCAGTTCTTACAATCTGGTCCTTTCATAGTAAGAAAAGTGAGAGGAGATGTGATGTCAGCAAAGTTCTTTATAAACTTTCTATAGTAATTGGCAAAGCCAAGAAACCTCTGCAGGGATTTGAGAGTGGTTGGTCTGGGCCAGTCCTTGATAGCCAAACGTTTAGCAGGATCCATCTCTGTGACGAACCAAGGTTATCCAACCCTGCACCAGTCACTTATTTGGCACAGAAAGGGTTTTCAGCCCCCTTTTCTGTCACCTATAGCTCAAATGCTGCCACCACTTAAAATTTATTAAAGGGAAAATCTTAAGGAAAACCCCAGAATTTACACCTTAACTCTAGAAATACAATTTAGCAGAAAATAACCTAAAATTATACAGTTCTAATATTCCAGTCTCTTTCAGTAAAGTGGTTCAATTATTAGACAAAGGCCAAACTTAATAAAGGAATTATTTATTATGCCAAAAATATTATGGACAATGCATTAATAATAAAAAGTTGTTACAAATAAAATTACACACGCAAACAGTGTTTTAAAATAAAAAGGAGAAAAACAGAATTTAATACTTTACTAGCTTCAAGATCTGCGCCAGGGGAATGGCAAGAAAATGATGGCTCCTTACTTCTGTACAGCAGCTCCCCTTGTAAGAATGACAATCTTATTGTTAAAAAATAAGATTCTTAAACCTACTTCTCAGAGATCATGTTGCTTAACCACACCCTCCTGGGCGGGCTAAGAAACCCCACTGTCTTTACAACCTTCAATAGACTAATTTCTTGCCTGAATTTATACAATCCATTATCATTCCTGCTAGGTAAGAAATTTCTATATTTACATATTTAGAACCTCTTAGTTTTATTGGGAGAACCAGTTTGATATCAAATATGCCATAGGTTTTCATACTTACCTGCCGTTAAGGTTATAACACTTTTAATCCACATATGTACATAATATACCAATGTCCTGTCAGTGACCTGGTCAGTTTTTGTAATGAAGGGCCTGTTTTGCATCATGCATTCTATTGACAGCTTAAGCCATAAACTTTATCCTGTGTATCTCTGTGACTAAGAGCTTCAGTGATTTTATGACTCAATGCATACACACTAACATTTGGTGGCTAGTTAGAGGGTTCTGGCACTTCAAAGAAAATACAAACACAATTCTTCTTGAAAACAAATAACTGTTTTGAGTGCAAGCTACACAAAGTTAACTCCTTAGCAGCTGAATCCTGAGATTTTTGTGACAACTCCCCCAATAAGAGACGCAAAAGGGGGTGGCTACAAGCCACTCCCGATGCATGTCAAAGGGGACACTCTTCCTGGCGTGACAGACCATCAGCATTACCATGCGTACTGCCCTTTTATGTTGTATGGTAAACTCATGTTGTTGTAGAGCTAGGCTCCACCTGAGGAGTTTACCATTTGAGCCAGCTACCCTATGTAACCAGTGTAAGGGATTGTGGTCAGTTGTCACTGTAAACTGGCGTCCATACAGATAAGGCTGTAGCTTTTGCAAGGCCCAAACTATAGCAAGGCACAGTGGCATATGCCACTTCTCACGGGAGTAATTTCCTGCTGAGGTACACAATGGGGTGCTCCTCACCTTTCTTATCCACCTGACTCAGCACAGCCCCTAGCCCATAGTTAGAAGCATCCGTTTGCACTATGAATCTCCTGTGGAAATCAGGGGCCTGTAGTACAGGGGAGGCCGTAAGGGCAATTTTCAGTAAATTAAAAGCCCTGTCACACTCAGGGGTCCATTTGACTGTGAGAGGTAGGCTTTTCTTTGTAAGGTCTGTTAGGGGTTTGGCTATGGTACTATAGTGTGGCACAAACATTCTATAGTACCCTGCGGTACCCAGGAAGGACATAACCTGTTTCTTTGTCTTAGGGGTGGGCCAGGCCATTATGGCTTCAGTTTTACTGGGCTCGGGGCGCAGTACCCCTCCTCCCACCAGGTGACCCAAGTACTGGACCTCCCCCATGCCCAGCTGACACTTATCTGGTTTTATAGTTAGCCCAGCAGTGGCTATTCGGTCTAATACACTGGCTAAATGTGTGAGGTGTTCCTCCCAGGTATCACTGAACACTGCAATATCATCCAGGTATGCAACAGCTTGCCCCTCTAGCCCCTCCAATAAGTGGTTAACTAGCCACTGGAATGTGGCAGGGGCATTTTTCATCCCAAAGGGCATCACTTGGAACTCATATAACCCAAAAGGAGTGATAAAGGCAGATCTCTCTTGTGCTTCTGGGGTCATAGGGATCTGCCAGTATCCCCTGCTGAGATCCATGATACTCAGATACTTGGCCCCTGCTAGCCTGTCCAGTAGCTCATCTATGCGAGGCATAGGATAAGCATCAAATTCAGTCACCAAGTTTAGCTTTCTGTAATCTACACAGAACCTAGTGGTTTTGTCCTTTTTGGGGACTAGTACCACTGGGGAGGCCCAGGGGCTGTGGGACTTACAAATCACTCCAAGCTCTAGCATCTCCTCTATCTCCCTTTTTATGTCAGCACTGACCTGCAAGGATACCCTGTAAGCTGTTTGTCTGAGGGGATGGTGATTCCCAGTATCTACATGATGTGTGACTAGGTGTGTCCTGCCAGGCTTCCCTGTGAACATGCTGTAGTAAGGCCTAAGCACCTCAGACAGCTGATGCCGCTGATCCCCAGTTAAGTGGGCACTAATCTGGGCAGCTTCTAGGGTGTTGTTTTTCCTGGTGGGGGCCAGTAAATCAACAAGAGGGTCTGTCTCATGCTCTTCCCCAGGCAAACTACACACAGTTAACACGGTGGGTTCTCTGTCATAATAAGCTTTTATCATATTTATATGATAGATTTTTTGCCTTTTACCCTCCTCATCCAGAGACACCACATAGTTCACATCATTCATCCTCAGTAAATGGACCCTCCCAGGCAGCCTGTAGTTTGTTTTGTCTCACGGGTATTAAAACAAGCACTTTCTGTCCCACATCATACACTCTCTCTCTGGCATTCCGGTCATACCACTGCTTCTGCTTAGACTGGGCAGCCTTTAGGTTTTCCTGTACCTCCCCCACTAGGCTATGCATTCTGTCCCTGAACCTTATCACATAGTCTACTACTGAGGTCTCTTGAGCACTCAATTTCCCTTCCCATCCCTCCCTTATCAGATCAAGGGGGCCACGCACTCTGCGTCCATATAGGAGTTCAAAGGGGGAGAAACCAGTGGATTCCTGGGGCACCTCTCTATAAGCAAATAGGAGGTGTGGCAGGTAATGCTCCCAGTCCTTTCCCTGTGACTCCACAAAGGTTTTAAGCATCTGCTTCAGGGTTCCATTAAACCTTTCACACAAGCCATTGGTCTGGGGGTGGTATGGGCTAGTCACTAGGTGTTCTACCTGCACCTTTTTACATAGACTCTGCATCAGGCCAGACATAAATTGCGTGCCCTGATCAGTTAGCATTTCCTTAGGGAAACCTACCCTTGCAAAGATACCCAATAAAGCATCAGCCACTTTATCAGCTCTGATAGATGACAGGGCCACTGCCTCTGGGTAGCGGGTCGCATAATCCACTACAGTCAGAATGAATCTTTTCCCTGAACTGCTGGGGATAGCTAGGGGCCCTACTATATCCACAGCCACCCTCTCAAAGGGCTCAGTCACTATGGGGAGGGGAATTAAAGGGGCACGTCCCACCTCTCCAGGTTTCCCCACTTTCTGACATGCAGGACAGGAGCGACAATAATTAGCAACATCAGTACCCATCCCCGGCCAATAAAAGTGATGGGACAACCGGGCTTTGGTTCTCTGTACCCCTAGATGTTCTGCCATAGGAATTTCATGGGCCACTCCCAACAGTTGCGCTCTAAACCGTTTAGGTACCACTAACTGTCTCTCAGCTAGTCAGCGATCCTGTCCATTCACTGGAATGGACTCCCGGTACAACCTCCCTTTATCCCAGTACACTCTCTCTTTATCAGAGTCAGCAGGCAGCTGCCTAGCTAGGTCCCTGATCTTCTCTAGTGTGGGATCGGTCCCCTGGGCCTGCTGAAAATCCTGACTCTGACCAATTATTAGTTACTGTGCTGTTTGAGGCCCCCCACCTTCCTTATCAGTGTTCTCCCCTGGGTCCTCAGGCTGAAGCACCCCCTGCTCCCTAATCTGGGCAGACTGCTGTCGGGTCACCACTGATACAGAGGGGCCCTCCCCCTCTGGCACTACTTCTACACACTTTTGGTACTTAGGGATGATTGGTTCACACACCAACAGACTGTCATTCTCATTCAGCTCTCTCTCTCTGTCAGTGCATCCTCCCATATTTTCACAGGGCACTACAGACATGTCTGGTTCAGGTAAAGGCTGTGTCACACACACACCCTGCCCCCCCTCCCCTTCAGCACATATCTGAGCATAGTTACACATGGTCTCTTGTACATTAGGACCCTTATCTTTTTTACCTAGGTCACAGGTATCATGATCAGGTATATACTGTGACAATAATCTACCCAAATCAGTACCAAGCAATACATTTGTAGGAATATTATCTGACACTCCCACATCTCTTAACCCTCTTCCTGCTCCCCAATCTAGATATACTCGTGCCATAGGCACTGCAGGTTGTACTCCCCCAATCCCTTTTACTGCTAGAGTCTTTCCAGGGATAATGTCCTCCGAGCTAACTAGCTCTGGACGTACAATAGTCACTTCTGCACCCGTGTCTCTTAGCCCTAATGTTACCTTATCTCCAACAGTCACAGGTTGTAGGTTCTCATTGGTACTTTCCTCTGGCCG
This sequence comes from Bombina bombina, assembly GCF_027579735.1. Taxonomy (NCBI): domain Eukaryota; kingdom Metazoa; phylum Chordata; class Amphibia; order Anura; family Bombinatoridae; genus Bombina; species Bombina bombina. The sequence goes on along the minus strand of NC_069501.1, from coordinate 115,677,941 downwards.
GGTTACAAACAAAACAGAAGATGATAATCCTGAGGAGCGGCCTCCTCCTGCTGATGCTGAAGGTTTCTTCCTCTCTGGGCAGTTAGTGCTGATGTGACCCATTTTTTGACAAGCAAAACACTTGCGAGTATCTCCCTGCCCAGATGCAGCACCCGCCCCTCCTTTCCCAGAGGGAGCAGACACACTGGATAAAGGCACAGCAGGTTTTGTGAAGGGGGGTCGTGCAGCAGCTCCTTTACAGGTGGATCCCCCTTTAGAAAAGGATTTCCTCCCATTCTCTGGAGACCTGTTAGCTGTGTAAAAATCAGCCAGCTCGCCAGCTTCCAATGCTGTTATGGGCTTCCGATCTAAAACCCATTCTTGAACTCCGGCTGGGCACAGCTGCATAAATTGCTCCTTCACCATCAAATCTTCCAGCTCCTCCATTGTGGCAACTTTTAATCCTCTGACCCACTGTTTAAAGGCTGTCATCAAGTTCCCAACAGCTGTAATATAGCTCTCTGACAAACCTTTCTGCAGGGAACGGAATTTCTTTCGGTAAACTTCAGGAGTATGATTGTATCTCCTTTGCAGTGCAGCTTTAATGGAATCATAGTCCTGATCAAACTCTGGGGGTAGTTCAGCAAACGCCTCCAGTGCAGGACCTTTCAGGCCAGGGGTAAGGTACTTGGCCCACTGCTCCCTTGGCAACTGGAACTGTCTGCAAACTTTCTCAAAGCTACGCAGGAATACATCCACATCTCCATCTTTCTCCAGGGTGGGAAAGTTCTCTGCACGCACTCTGGGAGCAGATAGGTCTCTAGGTTCACCAATAACAGGTGAGACCATCCCTCTCTCCAACCGTGCAAGCTGTAGCTGATACTCTCTCTCTGCCTGTCGTTCAGCAGCCTGTCTTTCAGCTGCCAGAGCCTCTCTCTCAGCTGCCAGAGCCTCTCTCTCAGCTGCCAGAGACGCCTGTCTCTCAGCCACAGCAGCTTGTCGTTCAGCAGCCTGTCTTTCATAAAACTTTGTAATCAGTTCCATGCACAAACTTGCATCCACTGAGCCCATATGTTTAAGAACAGTTTGCAAATAACAGTCCAAGGGATCCCCAGATTCTGATGAATCGCTGCCCCCAGCTGCAGACATCTCTCCTGAGACCTCAACTGGTGTGATTTGGCTGTTATCATATTCAACAAGAGCTTGTATTAGTAAATCTTTGTTCTTTGAATGTGTTGGAATATCCCGCTCCTGGCATAGGAGTATAAGTGCCTCTTTAGATCGCTGCTCGTATGCCTCCATAGCAAAAATAAAATAGAAAAGAACAACAGAGAATAGGGAAGGGGACTGTTTGCAATGTGTCACTATATAATGCACTGAGTTTTAGCCTTTGGAAATTGTAAGAAGCAATCTCTTTTAGTACCGGGATTTCCACACTAGCAAATCCACAAGCACTAAAATCTAATAATAAATTTTTTTATCTACACCGCTGCCCACCAATTTGTGACGAACCAAGGTTATCCAACCCTGCACCAGTCAGTTATTTGGCACAGAAAGGGTTTTCAGCCCCCTTTTCTGTCACCTATAGCTCAAATGCTGCCACCACTTAAAATTTATTAAAGGGAAAATCTTAAGGAAAACCCCAGACTTTACACATTAACTCTAGAAATACAATTTAGCAGAAAATAACCTAAAATTATACAGTTCTAATATTCCAGTCTCTTTCAGTAAAGTGGTTCAATTATTAGACAAAGGCCAAACTTAATAAAGGAATTATTTATTATGCCAAAAATATTATGCACAATGCATTAATAATAAAAAGTTGTTACAAATAAAATTACACACGCAAACAGTGTTTTAAAATAAAAAGGAGAAAAACAGAATTGAATACTTTACTAGCTTCAAGATCTGCACCAGGGGAATGGCAAGAAAATGATGGCTCCTTACTTCTGTACAGCAGCTCCCCTTGTAAGAATGACAATCTTATTGTTAAAAAATAAGATTCTTAAACCTACTTCTCAGAGATCATGTTGCTTAACCACACCCTCCTGGGCGGGCTAAGAAACCCCACTGTCTTTACAACCTTCAATAGACTAAATTTCTTGCCTGAATTTATACAATCCATTATCATTCCTGCTAGGTAAGAAATTTCTATATTTACATATTTAGAACCTCTTAGTTTTATTGGGAGAACCAGTTTGATATCAAATATGCCATAGGTTGTCATATTTACCTGCCGTTAAGGTTATAACACTTTTAACCCACATATGTACATAATATACCAATGTCCTGTCAGTGACCTGGTCAGTTTTTGTAATGAAGGGCCTGTTTTGCATCATGCATTCTATTGACAGCTTAAGCCATAAACTTTATCCTGTGTATCTCTGTGACTAAGAGCTTCAGTGATTTTATGACTCAATGCATACACACTAACATTTGGTGGCTAGTTAGAGGGTTCTGGCACTTCAAAGAAAATACAAACACAATTCTTCTTGAAAACAAATAACTGTTTTGAGTGCAAGCTACACAAAGTTGACTCCTTAGCAGCTGAATCCTGAGATATTTGTGACAATCTCAAAACCAGATTCTGAAATAATATAACCCAAAAAGGGAATGGAACTCTGATGCAAAGAGCATTTCTCTAATTTAGCGAAAAGGGAGTTATCACATAATCTTTGAAGCACAAGTTTTACATGGTGTACATGTTCCTGTAATGTTCTGGAATAGATCAGAATGTCATAAAGATAAATGATAACAAATTGATTTAGATAATCTCTGAAGATCTCGTTAACAAAGTGCTGAAATACTGCTGGTGCATTGCACAATCCAAAAGGCATTACAAGATACTCGTAGTGACCAAATCTAGTGCTAAATGCCGTCTTCCATTCATCTCCTTTACGAATTCTGACCAAATTGTAGGCCCCACGGAGATCCAACTTGGAGAAAATAGAAGCACCTTGGAGTCTATCAAATAGCTCAGGGATGAGCAGAAGAGGGTAACTGTTCTTGACAGTAATCTGATTCAAAGCCTGATAATCAATACAGGGACGAAGACCTCCATCTTTTTTCCCAATGAAGAAAACCCACAGGGGAAGAGGAAGGACGAATAAATCCTCTGGCTAAGTTGTCCTTACGAGAGAGACATTTTCTTGACGAGAGAGAGGATAGGTCCTTCCCTTAGGTAGAGGAGCCCCAGAATACAATTCGATAGGACAGTCAAACATCCGATTAGGAGGTAACGTCTCAGCCTCCTTTTTAGAAAACACATCACAAAAGGCATGATAGTGATTAGGCAATGAATCAGGAACTTCCACCATAGCCACAACAGGACAGGATGGTTTAGAGGGATTTTGCAGGCAATGCTTAAAACAGGTAGTTCCCCAGGAAATAAGTTCTCCTTTAGACCATGAGAATACAGGATCATGAAGCTGCAACCAAGGTAACCCCAGAATCAACGGTATGTGGGGGGAAGAGATGACATCAAAACGAATAATCTCAGAGTCGAGTATGCCCACAGATAAAAGAAGAGGAATAGTAGAATGTTGAATGATTACAGAACCCAGAGGCTGTCCACTAACAGTAGTTACCTTGATTAATTGTTTCTTGGCTAGAAGAGGAATCCTGAGAGAGTCAACAAAACTGGAATCAATGAAAACTCCAGCAGCTCCTGAGTCGATGAGAGCTTGAGCTTGACATTTGGTGTTTCCAAAAGTGATGGTTACAGGAACAAAGAGTTTAGAATTGAGGGATGACATGGGATTCTGGCTTAACTCTGTCCCTCTATCAATAGTTAAGCCTCGGCTTTTACTGACCGGATTGGACAGTCCTTCAATAAATGTCCTTTGGTGCCACAATACAGACATAACCCAAGGGTACGCCTTCTATGTCATTCTGCTTCTGTTAACTTAATAGCTCCTACTTCCATGGGTTCTACAGACTCCGATGAATGGGAGTTATTATTAGAAAGACTTGGGGTTCGGATAGGAGGACGATAAGTAGAACTAGAAAAGGATCTCCGATTCCTATCTCTCTCCTGAAGACGTTTAGTATGCTGGGCGTCGAGTTTAATACATAAATTGATAAGATCCTCCACAGAGTCGGGAAGATCCCGAAATACAAGTTCATCCTTTAGGTGTTCGCAAAGTCCTTTGCGAAAGACAGCCCGTAAGGCTCCATGGTTCCAATCAGTTTCTGCGGCTAAAGTCCTGAATTCAATAGCGTATTGAGCTACAGAAAGGGATCCCTGTCTCAAATCCAACAATCCTGCCTTAGCAGCTGCAGACCTCCCAGGCTTGTCAAAAACAGAAGAAAAAATAGACACGAATAATTCCACATCCTGAAGAAGAGGATCGTCTTTCTCCAAAAGAGGAGACACCCAGGCTAGAGCCTTACCCTGCATGAGGAATATAATAAAGGTGATTTTGGAAGAAGAATTGACAAATACTTGAGGATTGTTTCTGAAGTGTAAACGACACTGATTAAGGAATCCACGGCATTCTTCCGGATTACCGTCATATTTATCTGGAAGAGGGATTCTAGGTATATACTGTCCGACTGGCTGAGGCGGATTATAAACGGCATTGGAACTAGCAGCCGCTGCAGCAGGAGTAGCCGTAGCTTGAGAAGGAGCGGAGAGGTTATGTAGCAAAGCAGTAATCTGGTCAAGCTTGGAATCCAAAGTTTGCAAATGAGCAGAATGATTTCCTAGAAGTTGCCCTTGTAGAGCCAAAGCCCTGGATAACTCATCGGGGTCCATAATTTGGCCCGTTTGTAATGTCAGGTTAAGTAATGTCCAGAAGAAGACCCAAATGCTAGGGTGAACTGAAACAACACCCTTGCACTCTGAGTTTAATCTAGGACGTGACCCCACGACAACTTCTATAAAACAAGGTACTCACGATATGGAGCAGTGTTGGTCTAAGTCCTATGGGAAGAGTAATGGAATTCTTGATATCAGCCGGGTAAACTTCAGAATAGGGAACTAAGAATAAAAAGCCTCATCCTGATGTCAGCTGGAGGGGACAGCTCAGCCGAGCGAGACGTTGCCAGGCAACCAAGTATGCAAGGAGGACCGCCGGAGCTTCCTGGCGGCCGAGCGTGACACATACAAGTTGATATTGTTTTCCTGTTGTAAACATTAATGTTTTTGTATAATTAGTATAGATTATAGCTAGCCGTCACTACTTGATACATAGCTGATAAGGATCACTGGCCACATACTAGTGTTTGATGGGGATTGTGGCTTGACATAGAATCGTAAATACGGCCATTTGATTGGCTTATCCGGGTGTTGCAGATAATGTCCTCACTAGACACGCCCCCCAGCTCTCACTATCCGATTTTATGATTTGGGCTAGATTACCTAGTATTGCATACAAGATTATGTATGTCTATTATCTGTATACAGTTTGATCTTGGTACATGGGGTTTGTGGTAACATGGTCAATCGTCATCAGTAATAACTGATTGGTCTAAACCGGTGACTCATATCATAACAGATTTAGACAGGCCCCCCCATTCATCAATCTGGGCTTAAATCCGCTTACAATATATCGATGTAAGTTACATTTAGTTTAAGTTCGGGGCTAGAGACCTAATACAAGTTGATATTGTTCTCTTGCTGTAAACATTGGTGTTTGTATAGTGAGTATAGATTATAGCTAGCCGTAACTACTTGATACATAGCTGATAGTGATCACTGGCAACATACTAGTGTTTGATGGGAATTGTAGCTTGGCACAGGATCGTAAATACGGCCATCTGATTGGCTTATCCGGGTGTTGCAGAGAATGTCCTCACTAGATACGCCCCCCAGCTCTCACTATCCGATTTTATGATTTGGGCTAGATTACCTAGTATTGCATACGAGATTATGTATGTCTATTATCTGTATACAGTTTGATCTTGGTACATGGGGTTTGTGGTAACATGGTCAATCGTCATCAGTAATAACTGATTGGTCTAAACCGGTGACTCATATCATTACAGATTTAGACAGGCCCCCCATTCATCAACCTGGGTTAAAATCCGCTTACAATATATAGATGTAAGTTACATTTAGTTTAAGTTCGGGGCTAGAGACCTCATACAAGTTGATATTGTTCTCCTACTGTAAACATTGGTGTTTGTATAGTGAGCATAGATTATAGATAGCAATAACTACTTGATACATAGCTGATAGAGATCACTGGCCACATACTAGTGTTTGATTGTAGCTTGACACAGGATCGTAAATACGGCCATCTGATTGGCTGATCCGGGTGTTACAGAGGATGACCTCACAAGACACGCCCCCCAGCTCTCACTATCCAATGTTTTCCACGCTGTCAGAGTTTGATAATGGTGTCTGTGATGTAATATTGTTTATGTTTTCATGCAGTTATGTTAATAGAAAGAGATATGGACTAGGATATGATACATATTTGTATAGGGCATTACTGATCATGGTTTGACGTTTTTATTCTACCTGATTAGGTGTATATATATTTTAAATGCGGATCTCCATGGTTTCTTTATATGTTTGGTCATAATTTATACACAATGTACACAGGGGTTATATTTTATAACATATTTATTCACATGTGACACTTAGTACAAATTATTATGTTTTTTAAGTTGTGTTATATGATGATAATATCCTGTAAGAGACTTTTGTGATTGGTTGTGGAGGAAGTAGGAGGAGCCTGTTATTTTATTTAAACACTGTTTTTGTCCCTTTATGGTTGTCTGAGGAAGGGGTGAATGCCCTGAAACGTCACGCATTAAAGTTTGCTGTGTCCAGAATCCAGAGAGTGCTATTATTGAACTTGTGTATGGACTGTTTTTCACCCTGGTACTACTATTTGGCGAGTGGGAGTGCGCTATCCATGAGTGTATATATATATATATATATATATATATATATATAAATATATATATATATATATATATATATGATTTTTATTTACTATATATCCATATCTAAATATCTATATACATATATACAGGTATAGGTATATATACAGATGTACATAGAAATATATATTCAAATATATATGTTTCATATATTTCAATGTGACGAACATTGAAATGTACAATATTAATAGCTGAGTTTGGGTCTATGCGTGAGCATAGTTTTTTTTTCAGTTTGCACACTCCATTGACGTCTATGGGGAGAATATGTTAATGTGGTCATGATATCTGAAGTCCAACTATTTGTGCGCGTCGGGTTTCGCTTGTGCGCAATCTTTTTATTTTCAAGTTGGAAGTCAATCAAAGAGTCTAGAGCATAGGAGCCCTAGAAGAGATGTGCTTGTGTGAAGTAAGAACACTCTCCGGATGATAGGAAGGCAGCACTCTTGGAAATAAAGAAGGTCAAAGGAGATCCTGCAGGGACAGATAAAAAGAGGTGCCACATAGAACAGTATTGTCTGCACGATAGAAGACACAGATGAATTGCAATCCCTTACAGGTGGCTATGCAGCGGCACAACCGGAAAGCCGGACACAACAGATTGGGACCAACAGAGTTGCCCGACAGACTCACAGGCACACCGCTGGCTCGGTCACGTGGAATTGATACACCAATCCGGATGTAGGAGCCTCGATGTTGAGCCGAGCACCAATGGGCCAAAGGAGGTGTGTAGTGACGTCTCAGCAACCTCAACAAGGATCAGACAGACCCCAAGGGTGACGAAATAAATGGAACATAGAGCAAGCGTAATAAAAAGTGATTGATTTATTAAAAGTAAGTATTAGTAAGTAAGTTTTCTTTTCAGAAAAAATCTGGACACAGTCTCACCCTCTTAGCCTCTCAAAACAGACTGAGATCTCTCCACTCAGTCAAAAAGAAAACAGATAGTAGATTTTATGAGTGGCGCTACCAAGCTGAGGGTACGAATAAAAATTCCTTAAATAAGTCTATATATATATTAATTACCATGTATCACACTTTGAGTCAATACTCTAAAGATAATGTTGTATAGCTTGAAATTGGCCTATATATGTAGTATAATAATAATAAATCACAATGAATGAATTGTATATAAATAAACAAAAATTTATTCAGTTACCCAATACGGATTCATTGTTATATTAGTGTTAAACGATATATTAAAACATATATATATAAATAGTAACAAGTTGTGGCCACAACTAATAGAGTTAAAAACAATTTCCCTAATAAAGGCAATACCTTTATTGATGCTAGATTCGCTCAGATAATTGCCTTATACCTAAAAATAGTACATGCAATCATTTTAAATACAATGTGCAAAGTGAAGGACAAAGAAATTGTTTGCCAATTTTCAATGTCGTTTAAAAATAATGAAAAAATAGAAAGTGACCAATATATATTTGGTATTTGCCAGCTAATAAAGTTTCAAAAAGTAAAGAATAAAAAGTGTTCGTTGAACCCTGAATTAATCCTTTAAAGTGAGGTATTGGTAGTTTTAGAGTTCTGCGTTAGCCGTCCAAACCAGCGTTAGGGGGTCCTAACGCTGGTTTTGGCCACCCGCTGGTATTTAGAGTCTTGTAGGTAAGGGTCTAACGCTCACTTTCCAGCCGCGACTTTTCCATACCGCAGATCCCCTTACATCAATTGCGTATCCTATCTTTTCAATGGGATCTTTCTAACGCTGGTATTTAGAGTCGTGGCTGAAGTGAGCGTTAGAACTCTAATGACAAGACTCCAGCCGCAGAAAAAAGTCAGGAGTTAAGAGCTTTATGGGCTAATGCCGGTTCATAAAGCTCTTAACTACTGTGCTCTAAAGTACTAACACCCATAAACTACCTATGTACCCCTAAACCGAGGTCCCCCCACATCGTCGCCACTCTAATTAAAATGTTTAACCCCTAATCTGCCGACCGCACACCGCCGCAACCTACTTTATCCCTATGTACCCCTAATCTGCTGCCCCTAACATCGCCGACCCCTATATTATATTTATTACCCCCTAATCTGCCCCCCCAACGTCGCCGCTACCTACCTACACTTATTAACCCCTAATCTGCCGACCGGACCTCGCCGCCACTATAATAAATGTATTAACCCCTAAACCGCCTCACTCCCGCCTCAAAAACCCTATAATAAATAGTATTAACCCCTAATCTGCCCTCCCTAACATTGCCGACACCTAACTTCAAGTATTAACCCTTAATCTGCCGACCAGACCTCGCCACTACTCTAATAAATGTATTAACCCCTAAAGCTAAGTCTAACCCTAACACTAACACCCCCCTAAGTTAAATATAATTTTTAGCTAACAAAATAAATTAACTCTTATTAAATAAATTAATCCTATTTAAAGCTAAATACTTACCTGTAAAATAAACCCCAATATAGCTACAATATAAATAATAATTATACTGTAGCTATTTTAGGATTTATATTTATTTTACAGGCAACTTTGTATTTATTTTAACTAGGTACAATAGCTATTAAATAGTTAATAACTATTTAATAGCTACCTAGTTAAAATAATTACAAAATTACCTGTAAAATAAATCCTAACCTAAGTTACAATTAAACCTAACACTACACTATCAATAAATTAATTAACTAAACTATCTACAATTATCTAAAATTAACCCTTTAAGGACACAGCTTTCAGTTTGCTCAATTGTTTTATGACGGAAAAATTCCGTCATATGTCCTTAAGAGGTTAAATCAACTAAACTAAATTACAAAAACAAACAAACACTAAATTACAAAAAAAAAAGATTACAAGAATTTTAAACTAATTAAACCTACTCTAAGCCCCCTAAAAAAATAACAAAGCCCGCCAAAATAAAAAAATGCCCTACCCTATTCTAAAATAAAAAGTTAACAGCTCTTTTACCTTACCAGCCCTTAAAAGGGCCTTTTGCGGGGCATGCCCCAAAGAAAACAGCTCTTTTGCATTTAAAAATGGATGGAAGAAGATAAAAGATGCCGCCTGGATGAAGATGTCTACCGGTCCGGATGTCCTCTTCTTGCCGGATAGGATGAAGACTTCGGACCCTCTTCTGGACCTCTTCTTGCCGGATAGGATGAAGACTTCGGACCCTCTTCTGGATGGATCGGTGATACCCGGCGTGGTGAAGATAAGGTCTTTAGGGGCTTAGTGTTAGGTTTTTTAAGGGGTGTTTGGGTTAGATTAGGGGTATGTGGGTGGTGGGTTGTAATGTTGGGGGGGGTATTGTATGTTTTTTTAAATGAAAAAGAGCTGTTTTCTTTGGGGCATGCCCCGCAAAAGGCCCTTTTAAGGGCTGGTAAGGTAAAAGAGCTGTTAACTTTTTATTATGGGGGGATTAGAGTAGGTGTAATTAGTTTAAAATTCTTGTAACCTTTTTTTTTTTGTAATTTCGTGTTTGTTTTTTTTGTAATTTAGTTTAGTTGATTTAATTGTAGATAATTGTAGATAGTTTAGTTAATTAATTTATTGATAGTGTAGTGTTAGGTTTAATTGTAACTTAGGTTAGGATTTACTTTACAGGTAATTTTGTAATTATTTTAACTAGGTAGCTATTAAATATTTATTAACTATTTAATAGCTATTGTACCTAGTTAAAATAAATACAAAGTTGCCTGTAAAATAAATATAAATCCTAAAATAGCTACAATATAATTATTCGTTATATTGTAGCTATATTAGGGTTTATTTTACAGGTAAGTATTTAGCTTTAAATAGGATTAATTTATTTAATAAGAGTTAATTTATTTTGTTAGATAAAAATTATATTTAACTTAGGGGGGTGTTAGTGTTAGGGTTAGACTTAGCTTTAGGGGTTAATACATTTATTAGAGTAGCGGCGAGGTCCGGTCGGCAGATTAGGGGTTAATACTTGAAGTTCGGTGTCGGCGATGTTAGGGAGGGCAGATTATGTGTTAATACTATTTATTATAGGGTTTTTGAGGCGGGTTGAGGCGGTTTAGGGGTTAATACATTTATTATATTGGCAGCACCGTGATGTCGTCATGGAGGAGTGGAAGAGGACTCCAGTGGCAACCTGTGAAGTTATGGTGAACTCCTTGCCCAAGAGGAGTGCTGGAAAATAATGGTGGCCACACAAAATATTGACACTTTGGGCACAATTTGGACATTTACACATAGGGGTGTACTCACTTTCGTTGCCAATGGTTTAGACATTAATGGCTGTGTGTTGAGTTATTTTGTGGGGACAGCAAATTTACACTGTTATACAGGGTTTACATTGTTATATATATATACACACACACACACACACACACACACACATATACTACATACATACACACACACACACACACATACATCAGACTCCAGAAAACAGGCCAAATCCTCATTTGGACAGGGTCATTGTACCCCTTTCAGTGATCCCCATAGTAGGACTGAGGGATAGGGAAGTGTGCTACTTCAGCTGTCATATTTTCTGTCCCTGAGTATTCCATCCTTCATAATTTTCCTTCAGACCTCACAGCACACTGCAGCATTCCTTTGTTAGATCTTAAGGCCTATACTCAAACATCAACTTTCTTTTGTACAGCTTCAAACTTTATCAGCCATTCCTTGAACATTCACCCTAGCTAACATTTTCTTTCTCCATGCTAATGCACGATCAATACACAATTTGACAGTTTATACACCTGGTTATAGGTACTATATCCAACAGTATGGAAACACTACATTTGCATAAGCTCCAAGCAATATTATTAGCGCTCGGAGCCTACTTAGTACTTACCTCCTAGTGCTCTGTGGTATGGCCTGCTGCTGCTACTCCGTGTATGCTCACGTGGCCTCCAGCACTGCTCCCCCTTGTTGCGTGTAACTGACTGTGTGTGTTTACATGATATCCCCGCCGGCACCCCCCCCCCCATATTCCCTCCCCACAGTGCTAAGTGCCTAATGCCTATTGGAGCAGACTGGAGCGGCCACATCCTATCGAACTGCAGTTGAGTCTTTGAGGTGAAGCTGCAGCTGAGTTCCGTTCTCCCCAGTAATGTAAAGACACGTCCCTGCAGCTGATCCCAAAGGCAAAAGCCTCCGCTGACCGCTCCCTTACCTGCTCTCACACTACCTTGCCTAATGCCATTGGCTATTGGAGTGGAAGTGGAGCTGCGGGAGCTCATAGGTGCTGAGCTCTCTCTAAGAAGCTGCCAGCAGCCAGCCCACCGGGATTTTTCCAGGTATCCCGGTGACCCAATTCGGCCCTGGAAAGTAAATGCGATCGCTTGAGCTCAATTGAATTTAAAGCGCGTCGGATTAGCCTCAGAGCTCTGGTTAACTGTTACGTGAGACAAAAAAGTTGCACAAAACACATCAAAAATACATTTAAAAGTACAGTTGCACTCATGATAACACTGTCTAATAAAAATGATTAAAACATAATTGCAATAAAAATGTTATAAGGGCACAAAGATATGAGTTCTCAGGTGTTAGGAAAAAAAAAGGACTGCAAAGGGCTTTAACATAGAAATACATACATATATATGTCTATGTAAATATATATTGGTTTATATGTATGTACAGATGTATTTATCTGTGTATATATGTATTTACAGACAGCTACAGTTGTGCTCATAAGTGTACATACCCTGGCAGAATTTATGATTTCTTGGCCATTTTTCAGAGAATATAAATGATAACACCAAAACGTTTCTTTCACTCATGGTTAGTGTTGGGCTGAAGCCATTTATTATCAATCAATTGTGTTTACTCTTTTTAAATCATAATGACAACAGAAACTATCCAAATGACCCTGATAAAAAGTTTACATACCCTGGTGATTTTGGCCTGATAACATGCACACACGTTGACACAAAGGGGTTTGAATGGCTATTAAAGGTAACCATCCTCACCTGTGATCTGTTTGCTTGTAAATAGTGTGTGTGTATATAAAAGGTCAATGAGTTTCTGGACTCCTGACAGACCCTTGCATCTTTCATCCAGTGCTGCACTGACGTTTCTGGATTCTAAGTCATGGGGAAAGCAAAAGAATTGTCAAAGGATCTTTGAGAAAAGGTAGTTGAATTGTATAACATAAGAAAGGGATAAAAAAAGATATCCAAGGAATTGAGAATGCCAATTAGCCGTGTTCAAACTCTAATCAAGAAGTGGAAAATGAGGGGTTCTGTTGAAACCAAACCACGGTCAGGTAGACCAACTAAAATTTCAGCCACAACTGCCAGGAAAATTGTTCAGGATGCAAAGAAAAACCCACAAATAACTTCAGGTGAAATACAGGACTCTGAAAACATGTGGTGTGGCTGTTTCAAGATGCACGATAAGGAGGCACTTGAAGAAAGATGGGCTGCATGGTCGAGTCGCCAGAAGAAAGCCATTACTATACAAATGCCACAAAGAATCCAAAGCTTACAATACGCTAAAAAGCACAGAGACAAGCCTCAAACCTTCTGGCACGAAGTCATTTGGAGTGATGAGACCAAAATTAAGCTATTTGTCCACAACCATAAACGCTACATTTGGAGAGGAGTCAACAAGGCCTATGATGAAAGGTACACCATTCCTACTGTGAAACACGGAGGTGGATTGCTGATGTTTTGGGGATGTGTGAGCTACAAGGCACAGGAAATTTGGTCAGAATTGATGGAAAGATGAATGCAGTATGTTATCAAAAAATACTGGAGGAAAATTTGCATTCATCAGCCCGGAAGCTGCGCATGGGACGTACTTGGACATTCCAACATGACAATGATCCTAAACACAAGGCCAAGTCGACCTGTAATTGGCTACAGCAGAATAAACTGAAGGTTCTGGAGGGGCCAACTCAGTCTTCTGACCTCAATATGGGCAGCTTTACCATCTGAGAAGATAAAGAGCCTCATCCACAAATACCACAAAAGACTTCAAACTGTCATTGATGTTAAAGGGGGCAATACACGGTATTAAGAACTGGGGTATGTAAACTTTTGATCAGGGTCATTTGGGTAGTTTCTGTTGTCATTATTATTTAAAAAGAGTAAACACAGTTGATTCATAATAAATGGCTTCAGCCAAACACTAACCATGAGTGAAAGAAAAGTTTTTGTGTTATCATTTATATTCTCTGAAAAATGGCCAAGAAATCATAAATTCTGCCAGGGTATGTAAACTTATGAGCACAACTGTATATGGAGTTTTACTGGGGAAAAGCAAGCAGGGATGTATGAGCACAACTGTAAACACATAATTACATATGTATACATATATAGACACATATAATAAATGCATTGGAGCCCTTTGCAGTTAAAGGGACATGAACCCCAAATTTTTTCATTCATGGTTTAGAAAGAGCATGCTATTTTAAGCAAATTTCAGATTTACTTCATTATCTTGCTATCCTTTGTTGAAAAGCATATCTAGATAGACTCAGTAGCTGCTGATTGGTGACTGCGCATAGATGCCTTGTGTGATTGGCTTATCCATGTGCATTGGTATTTCTTCAACAGAGGATACCTAAATAATTAAGCAAATTAGATAATAGAAGCTTGGAATGCTGTTTAAAATTGTATTCTCTATCTGAATCATGAAAGAATTTTTTTGGGTTTCATGTCCCTTTAAAAGTAGCTGAAAACATAAAAAATCATAAAGCATATAACTTCGCACATCCCATAGGGAAGTATATGTCGCACTGATGGAGTATCTTGAGAAGAAACCATTCCCGAGATTCAGGTTGGCACTTGCCATATAAAGCATGTTGTCAAAGTAACAACATAGGCGAAAGATCCCTATTTCAGTGCCCAGGCTGGAAAGACTGAACATTTCCAACAGCCCTTGCCTGTGGGGACTTGCCTCTGATGCTGGAGACAAAGTGGTATTATATTAGGCTATGTCCAGTAAACCACAAATTGGCCACAAATGGTGTTTATAACGATGGACATTGATAGCCCCTTATGATGAAAGGTACACGTTACATTATTTTTCTAATTAGCATTACTGGGCTGTTTTAGTCTTGTATTTATTTTGGTCATTTTGGCAGCACTCCCACAATATGTGCACCAATATATAAGATGTTTTTGTTAGATATGCTTAACCAAACCCCCCTGTTGTATTTCTTTAAATTAAGGGAGACTAACCAAATCCCCTTGGTCAAAGCACTCCACCCTGTTCAGGTGTGTTCCAGACAATGTAATAATATATATAAAACCTGGGAGTCTCATTCTATGCAGTCTTGATTTGAGGCATAGTACTATAGTGTTGGAATCCTATTTTGATATATTAGAATTGTATGATTCAGCCCAGTAAGGCTAATTTTATAGTATTAGGACCCGTCTATTTTGGGACACCTTGTAAGTGGTGACTGGCTGAGCAGAATATGGCCATATTGTGTGACTAAGATCCCAACTTTAATTAAAAATTTTAAAATATTAAGCAGGCAATTTTTTTCAGCATTTAAAAATATGTGTATCTTTTATTTTGATAGTCTTCCTGATCTCTGTGCAATTTTCTGCATTTTCTCACTTTTATTTCTGCTTGTAATCTAGAAATGTGTGTTTTGGTTTCTTCATTTAATTTAGTAAAATTGAGGTCATTATCAAACTTATTTACTACAGATACTCATCGACTTACGACCGCGTTACGTTCTGACCTTCCGGTCGTAAGACGATTTGGACGTAAGTCGGTCAAAATATATGGCATGTAAATAATATGGTCTATTGTGTGGTGTGTTGGGCTGACATTTCATGATTAATAATAACAATAACACCAGAGTTGTTTTAAATTCCTTTACTAATACAGTATCATCACAGTATGAATAATAAAATAACATTTACTGTACTGTACCTGTACTGTGCAAATAATAACATAACATTTACTGTGCAAATACTATTATAAAATAACATTTACTGTACTGTACCTATACTGTACTGTAATAAAATAACATTTACTGTACTGTACCTATACTGTACTGTAATAAAATAACATTTACTGTACTGTTCCTGTACTGTGCAAATAATAACATAACATTTACTGTGCAAATACTATTACTGACATTTACTGTACTGTACCTATACTGTACTGTAATAAAATAAAAAAAAAATTGTACTCTACCTGTAGTGCTATGCAAATAATAACATAACATTTACTGTGCAAATACTATTACTGTACTGACATTTACTGTACTGTACCTATACTGTACTGTAATAAAATAACATTTACTGTACTGTACCTATACTGTACTGTAATAAAATAACATTTACTGTACTGTTCCTGTACTGTGCAAATAATAACATAACATTTACTGTGCAAATACTATTACTGACATTTACTGTACTGTACCTATACTGTACTGTAATAAAATAACATTTACTGTACTGTACCTATACTGTACTGTAATAAAATAACATTTACTGTACTGTTCCTGTACTGTACTGTAATAAAATAACATTTTTTTTGTACTCTACCTGTAGTACTATGCAAATAATAACATAACATTTACTGTACCTGTACCTGTACTGTGCAAATAATAACATAACATTTACTGTGCAAATACTATTACTGTACTGACATTTACTGTACTGTACCTATATTGTACTGTAATAAAATAACATTTTTTTTTGTACTCTACCTGTAGTACTATGCAAATAATAACATAACATTTACTGTGCAAATACTATTACTGACATTTACTGTACTGTACCTATACTGTACTGTAATAAAATAACATTTTTTTTTGTACTCTACCTGTAGTACTATGCAAATAATAACATAACATTTACTGTGCAAATACTATTACTGACATTTACTGTACTGTACCTATACTGTACTGTAATAAAATAACATTTTTTTTGTACTCTACCTGTAGTACTATGCAAATAATAACATAACATTTACTGTACCTGTTCAGTAGTTTAACACTTATTTTACTTTAAACTTTTAAGAAAAGTAACTGAACTTAAATGTTTCTTTTACTGTACTTTTACAGTTATTTGTCATCAGAGTTATCATCTTGGTGAGTTGAGGCTGGAGGGGTTTCAGATGCAGTGTTCTTTTAAAAAAACATGCTGAGCTTTGTTTGAAGCGTTTGTTTCTTTTTCTCCTCATAGATTTCACGATAGCCGCGCACAGCTTCCTGAATTAGACGGTCAACCTTGTTAAATCTTTCAACATTCTGGTCCATGTTTTCAAAACAGGAGACAGCTTTATTTAGCAATGTAAAGCCTTCAGCCAACCCCTTTGCAGTGAATTTCTTCTCTGGCTCTTCTTCCTCTTTGTCTTCTTCCTCTCTCCTATTTTCCTCTGCAACTCTCTCTGCTTCCAGTTCTATTAGATCTTCATTTGAAAGTTCTTTTGACTCATAATCTAACAGCTCTTCTACATCTTCCACTTCACATTCCAATTCAAGATTGTTTGCAAGTCTTACAATGTTTTCTCGAATTTCATCGAGCTCTTCCTCTGTTTCAAATCTCTCAAATCTGGTCACATATCGTTTTAGGCACTTCTTCCAAATTCCATTCATGCACTTTTCTGTTACATCCTCCCACGCTGCTGCAATATTTTTTATGCACTGAAGAATGTTATAACTTTTCCAAAAATCACGCAATGTTATGTCATCATCAGCATCTGTAGCAGCTATGGCTTGGGCGAATGTAGATCTGAGGTAGTAAGCTTTAAACGTGGCAATTGCCCCTTGGTCCATCGGTTGAATGAGTGGTGTTGTGTTGGGTGGCATATAAACCACTTTTACATCAGGATTAAGGTCACCCAGGTGTGGTGGATGTCCAGGTGCGTTGTCTAAAATCATTAAAATTTTTAACTGGATTACTTTCCCTAAGCAATATTCACGAACTTGGGGAATGAAACAGTTAACAAACCAGTCTGTGAACAATGCCTGAGTCATCCACGATTTAGCATTTGACCGGTAATACACAGGCAGCGTGTGCTTATTAATGTTTTTAAATGCATGTGGGTTTTCTGAGCGATAGATAAGAAATGGCTTAATCTTAAAACCAACAACGTTTCCTCCAAGTAACAAGCTTACCCGATCCTTGAATGCTTTAAATCCTGGCATGGTTTTTGATTCTCAGTGAATGTATGTGCGCTCAGGCATCTTTTTCCAGAACAGACCCGTTTCATCAACGTTGAATATTTGTTCAGGTAAATACCCTCCCTCTTGGATTAATTCATCCAAAGTGTCGATGAACTTTGCAGCGGCTTCTGAATCTGCACTTGCTGCTTCTCCTGAAACCGCAGACTGAATCTTCTTCTAAAATGTTTAAACCATCCAGTGCTTGCCTGGAAATTCTCTTTGTAATCCTCACCAGCTTTGTCCTTTAAAGTCTCAAACAAACTTTTAGCCTTCATCTGAATTGTTAGAAGGCTTATGGGTGTACGTTTTTGTATCGGATAGTGTAAAGGCCATATTTGCCAGTCTCCAAACAGGATCCTGCCAGACCCTAGAGAAACTCCACTAATACACAAATAATATAGAGTATTAGAACATAAATCCTTCAATGCCAGGGAATTAGAGCATATTGGGAATCCTCCCTGAGGCTCATAGATAAATTATAAAATACAGACTAAGTATTGGGAGAGGATTTTTTACCAAAACCTTCCTGATACACAGGATAGGAACCAAATGTTATTTAGTCTAGGCGGATCTTAACCGTTTCTAGACCAGGTGCAGACCCCCTAAAATTAATTATAAGCATCAGAACATTATAGAAAAGAGAAAGGGCCACGAGCTATATGAGATACTGTGAAAACTGGGGGATTGCAGCACACGGTGGAGTATTCTCTATACTAATATTAAAGTGAATGGCCTGGTACCTATTAGAGACTAATAAACAGTTGCACACAAGCGCAAATATCGCAACAAATTTATTTACAAGGACGTAAAGCTCCCGTTACCCCTTATTTTTAAGGAGGACTTTATACCATCTTTAAACATCAGGTCGTATTCAACAGCACTAATATTAATTTGCTTGTGTTCAGTTTTAATATTCAATGTTTGCATAATGTGATCATGATCTGTTTATTTGTTATTTCCATTTTCAAACTTATTGTTTCATATTAGTTAAAATCTAGTCTAGTAGGGGAACCTCCACTGCAGTGGTAGTAATATATCCTCACTAGCGTAGACAAGATGCATTTATCTTTTCAGTGAATTTTGTTGTCTTGTAAATAAATTTGTTTCGATATTTGCGCTTGTGTGCAACTGTTTATTAGTCTCTAATAGGTACCAGGCCATTCACTTTAATATTAGTATAGAGAATACTCCACTGTGTGCTGCAATCCTCCAACTTTACACAGTATCTCATATAGCTCTACTGTGGCCCTTTCTCTTTTCTATAATGTTCTAATGCTTTTTAGGGGGTCTGCACCGGGTCTAGAAACGGTTAAGATCCGCCTAGACTAAATAACATTTTGTTCCTATCCTGTGTATCAGGAAGGTTTTGGTAAAAAATCCTCTCCCAATACTTAGTCTGTATTTATCTATGAGCCTCAGGGAGGATTCCCAATATGCTCTAATTCCCTGGGATTGAAGGATTTATGTTCTAATACTCTAGGGTCTGGCAGGATCCTGTTTGGAGACTGGCAAATATGGCCTTTACACTATCCGATGAACAATGGGAGGCAGAGTTAAAAGAATCACTAACAAATACAAACTTAGAAAGCAGTAACTTAGAAACTAATGTGTTTAATGCTTTTAAAAAAATATAAGAACTGCATAGCGAAGCAAGTTAAGCTTAGAGCTGAAAATTCGAGCTTTGCTAACTATGTAGAGAATAAAATTGTCCCTAGAGGACTAAGATTGTTTCTAGACCCGGGCTTCAATGCCAGAGAAGAGGAGGGAGGAATAGAATTCTTAGATGAGTGGAACGGTAAATTGTCATCTTGTGCACTTGATATGATAGATATGTTAATCAAAATAAATAATAAAAGATTAGATAAAATCAAAGATGATGTGGAGAAAGCTTTACAAGTAGTAAATAAGTTTGATAATGACCTCAATTTTGCAAAATTAAATGAAGAAACCAAAACACACATTTCTAGATTACAAGAAGAAATAAAAGTGAGAAAATGCAGAAAATTGCACAGAGATCAGGAAGACTATCAAAATAAAAGAGTGTATGTCTATAAATTTGATAAAGGCTCCTATGATTCAGGCACTGATGCTTCTGATTTAGAAACTGACACAGAGAGACAGTCAAAAAATGAAGGAGGTTCTGGGCTACAAAACAAAGATACAGGAGTGGGAGAAAGAGAAGGCAGAATGAGAGGTATGAATTTATAAGAAAGGAGATATCCTCAAAGAAACCAGAGGGGGAGAGGGGAGAATTTGAGACAGGGAATGAGAAACAGGGGGAGGCCACGAAGAAGACCCTATCAGGGATACTAACCCCTAATTTTGAAAGTGAATTACAAATCATTAATCTCTCCTCATTTAGACTAAATTTGACTCATATAGAAGTTTTAAAGAAGGGATTGACTTTCTGTCCATCAAATAAATTAAATAAATTTGAACTAGTAAAGGAACTACACATCTTTGCTAGAATAGTTTTACATTACACAATGTATTAGCATAAATCTGAACAAAAGAAAGATGAGGAAACTGTTAATGTTCTGCAATCCCTTCTAGATGAAAATGAAGATAGGGAGAAATTTGCAAAAGCTGATACTGTCTTTAAAACAAATTTGAAGCCTAAATCAACATATATGCCATCACTAGCACAGGTTCCTACAGTTTCAATGTTTGTTAAAGCAGTTGAAAAAGAAATAGAGAAACTGCCTGATAACTGGATATGGTCTGATAATTTAAGCTTTAAAGAAAGACAAGCTTTAAATGAATTGAGCACTGCTAAGGGGGTGATTTTCAAGCCGGCAGATAAAGGTGGAAATTTTGTCCTCCTAGATGAGTCTTACTATCTAAACGAGGTAAAGAGACAACTTAATGATAAACTACAATATGAAAAACTTTCAAGAAATCCCATGATATTAATGAAGTCTAAATTAAACAGAATTTTACAAGATGCGAAGATGGAAGGTCTATTAACTCCTAAAGAATATCAATTCCTAGTTCCAACATGCCCAGTTATGCCTACATTTTAAATAATTCCAAAAATACATAAGAGCTCTACAAAGCCCCCAGGAAGACCAAGCGTTTCGGGGATTGGCAATATTAGTGAACAGATTGGCCAACATGTAGATTACTTTCTCAGACCCTTTCTCCTATCTCTCCTCTCCTATGTAAAAGATACACCAGATTTCCTAAGAAAGTTAGGATGCATGGCCCATAACTGCTTATTTGAGGCAGTGCTGTTTGGGCTGAACGAATCCAGTGAGAGGCATTAGTAAGTGGAACTTAGGGTTGGGGCTGGATGCTTAATCATATAAAACAAAACAAAAACGGAAAAAAAATACTTTCATTTATTTTGTTGCTGCCCTGTTCAGCTGTAAGCTTTTATTCAATAAAAAAAGAGAGTTCTGTTCTTCCCCTCCAAGTGCAGTGGAATGTTCCACTGTCACTTCCTTACAGACTACAGAGCAGGAAGAGAATGCAGACTCAGAGCAGTGTTTTAGCCACATTTTATTAAAGTAAGTTCGGCAACCTTAGGCCTAGATTTGGAGTTCGGCGGTAGCCGTCAAAACCAGCGTTAGAGGCTCCTAACGCTGGTTTTGGCCGCCCGCTGGTATTTGGAGTCAGTGATTAAAGGGTCTAACGCTCACTTTACAGCCGCGACTTTTCCATACCGCAGATCCCCCTACGCCATTTGCGTAGCCTATCTTTTCAATGGGATCTTCCTAACGCCGGTATTTAGAGTCGTTTCTGCAGTGAGCGTTAGAGCTCTAACGACAAGATTCCAGCCGCCTGAAAATAGCAGGAGTTAAGAGCTTTCTGGCTAACGCCGGTTTATAAAGCTCTTAACTACTGTACCCTAAAGTACACTAACACCCATAAACTACCTATGTACCCCTAAACCGAGGTCCCCCCACATCGCCGCCACTCGATTAAAATTTTTAACCCCTAATCTGCCGACCGCCACCTACGTTATACTTATGTACCCCTAATCTGCTGCCCCTAACACCGCCGACCCCTGTATTATATCTATTAACCCCTAACTTGCCCCCCACAACGTCGCCGCAAGCTACTTAAAATAATTAACCCCTAATCTTCCGACCGCAAATCGCCGCCACCTACGTTATCCCTATGTACCCCTAATCTGCTACCCCTAACATCGCCGACCCCTATGTTATATTTATTAACCCCTAATCTGCCCCCCTCAACGTCGCCGACACCTGCCTACACTTATTAACCCCTAATCTGCCGAGCGGACCTGAGCGCTACTATAATAAAGTTATTAACCCCTAATCCGCCTCACTAACCCTATCATAAATAGTATTAACCCCTAATCTGCCCTCCCTAACATCGCCGACACCTACCTTCAATTATTAACCCCTAATCTGCCGACCGGAGCTCACCGCTATTCTAATAAATGTATTAACCCCTAAAGCTAAGTCTAACCCTAACACTAACACCCCCCTAAGTTAAATATAATTTTTATCTAACGAAATAAATTAACTCTTATTAAATAAATAATTCCTATTTAAAGCTAAATACTTACCTGTAAAATACATCCTAATATAGCTACAATATAAATTATAATTATATTATAGCTATTTTAGGATTAATATTTATTTTACAGGCAACTTTGTAATTATTTTAACCAGGTACAATAGCTATTAAATAGTTAAGAACTATTTAATAGTTACCTAGTTAAAATAATAACAAATTTACCTGTAAAATAAATCCTAACCTAAGATATAATTAAACCTAACACTACCCTATCAATAAAATAATTAAATAAACTACCTACAATTACCTACAATTAACCTAACACTACACTATCAATAAATTAATTAAACACAATTGCTACAAATAAATACAATTAAATAAACTATCTAAAGTACAAAAAATAAAAAAGAACTAAGTTACAGAAAATAATAAAATATTTACAAACATAAGAAAAATATTACAACAATTTTAAACTAATTACACCTACTCTAAGCCCCCTAATAAAATAACAAAGCCCCCCAAAATAAAAAATTCCCTACCCTATTCTAAAATACAAATATTACAAGCTCTTTTACCTTACCGGCCCTGAACAGGGCCCTTTGCGGGGCATGCCCCAAGAATTTCAGCTCTTTTGCCTGTAAAAAAAAACATACAATACCCCCCCCCAACATTACAACCCACCACCCACATACCCCTAATCTAACCCAAACCCCCCTTAAATAAACCTAACACTACCCCCCTGATGATCTTCCTACCTTGTCTTCACCATGCCAGGTTCACCGATCCGTCCTGGCTCCAAGATCTTCATCCAACCCAAGCGGGGGCTAGACATCCACTGAAGAAGTCCAGAAGAGGGTCCAAAGTCTTCCTCCTATCCGGCAAGAAGAGGACATCCGGACCGGCAAACATCTTCTCCAAGCGGCATCTTCTATCTTCTTCCATCCGATGACGACCGGCTCCATCTTGAAGACCTCCAGCGCGGATCCATCCTCTTCTTCCGACGACTAGACGACGAATGACGGTTCCTTTAAGGGACGTCATCCAAGATGGCGTCCCTCGAATTCCGATTGGCTGATAGGATTCTATCAGCCAATCGGAATTAAGGTAGGAATTTTCTGATTGGCTGATGGAATCAGCCAATCAGAATATAGTTCAATCCGATTGGCTGATCCAATCAGCCAATCAGATTGAGCTCGCATTCTATTGGCTGATCGGAACAGCCAATAGAATGCGAGCTCAATCTGATTGGCTGATTGGATCAGCCAATCGGATTGAACTATATTCTGATTGGCTGATTCCATCAGCCAATCAGAAAATTCCTACCTTAATTCCGATTGGCTGATAGAATCCTATCAGCCAATCGGAATTCGAGGGACGCCATCTTGGATGACGTCCCTTAAAGGAACCGTCATTCGTCGTCTAGTCGTCGGAAGAAGAGGATGGATCCGCGCTGGAGGTCTTCAAGATGGAGCCGGTCGTCATCGGATGGAAGAAGATAGAAGATGCCGCTTGGAGAAGATGTTTGCCGGTCCGGATGTCCTCTTCTTGCCGGATAGGAGGAAGACTTTGGACCCTCTTCTGGACTTCTTCAGTGGATGTCTAGCCCCCGCTTGGGTTGGATGAAGATCTTGGAGCCAGGACGGATCGGTGAACCTGGCATGGTGAAGACAAGGTAGGAAGATCATCAGGGGGGTAGTGTTAGGTTTATTTAAGGGGGGTTTGGGTTAGATTAGGGGTATGTGGGTGGTGGGTTGTAATGTTGGGGGGGGGGTATTGTATGTTTTTTTTTACAGGCAAAAGAGCTGAAATTCTTGGGGCATGCCCCGCAAAGGGCCCTGTTCAGGGCTGGTAAGGTAAAAGAGCTTGTAATATTTGTATTTTAGAATAGGGTAGGGAATTTTTTATTTTGGGGGGCTTTGTTATTTTATTAGGGGGCTTAGAGTAGGTGTAATTAGTTTAAAATTGTTGTAATATTTTTCTTATGTTTGTAAATATTTTATTATTTTCTGTAACTTAGTTCTTTTTTATTTTTTGTACTTTAGATAGTTTATTTAATTGTATTTATTTGTAGCAATTGTGTTTAATTAATTTATTGATAGTGTAGTGTTAGGTTAATTGTAGGTAATTGTAGGTAGTTTATTTAATTATTTTATTGATAGGGTAGTGTTAGGTTTAATTATATCTTAGGTTAGGATTTATTTTACAGGTAAATTTGTTATTATTTTAACTAGGTAACTATTAAATAGTTCTTAACTATTTAATAGCTATTGTACCTGGTTAAAATAATTACAAAGTTGCCTGTAAAATAAATATTAATCCTAAAATAGCTATAATATAATTATAATTTATATTGTAGCTATATTAGGATTTATTTTACAGGTAAGTATTTAGCTTTAAATAGGAATCATTTATTTAATAAGAGTTAATTTATTTCGTTAGATAAAAATTATATTTAACTTAGGGGGGTGTTAGTGTTAGGGTTAGACTTAGCTTTAGGGGTTAATACATTTATTAGAATAGCGGTGAGCTCCGGTCGGCAGATTAGGGGTTAATAATTGAAGGTAGGTGTCGGCGATGTTAGGGAGGGCAGATTAGGGGTTAATACTATTTATGATAGGGTTAGTGAGGCGGATTAGGGGTTAATAACTTTATTATAGTAGCGCTCAGGTCCGCTCGGCAGATTAGGGGTTAATAAGTGTAGGCAGGTGTCGGCGACGTTGTGGGGGGCAGATTAGGGGTTAATAAATATAACATAGGGGTCGGCGGTGTTAGGGGCAGCAGATTAGGGGTACATAGGGATAACGTAGGTTGCGGCGGTTTACGGAGCGGCAGATTAGGGGTTAAAAGTGTAATGCAGGGGTCAGCGATAGTGGGGGCGGCAGATTAGGGGTTAATAAGTGTAAGGTTAGGGGTGTTTAGACTCGGGGTACATGTTAGAGTGTTAGGTGCAGACGTAGGAAGTGTTTCCCCATAGGAAACAATGGGGCTGCGTTAAGAGCTGAACGCTGCTTTTTTGCAGGTGTTAGGTTTTTTTTCAGCTCAAACTGCCCCATTGTTTCCTATGGGAGAATCGTGCACGAGCACGTTTTTGATGCCGGCCGCGTCCGTAAGCAACTCTGGTATCGAGAGTTGCATTTGCGGTAAATATGCTCTACGCTCCTTTTTTGGAGCCTAACGCAGCATTTGTTTGAACTCTCGATACCAGAGTTAAATTTATGGTGCGGCCAGAAAAAAACCCGCGGAGCGTTAACAGCCCTTTTACCGCCGAACTCCAAATCTAGGCCTTAGATTTTACTGAAAGGGATTCTGTTAGTTAAAATTATAATTTAATGAATGTGTTTTATTGTTTTTTGTTTTTTTACTCTTTTACAGCAGTTTAAGGATCGTTTTTGTATTTTGTTTACTCAAACTTTACACCCAGCAGTTTGTCTCTGTACTGCACACTAATATATAGTCTCAGTTTATGAACTCTCTGTAGCTCTGCTGTTTGTATGGATGAGTTGTTATTTGACAAGAGTAAGCTAGACCAACAGCATGGTAATGTAAAATGAAACCAATCAATTTAGAATGAGTTATAGCAAATATTCTGTGATTCCTTAGGTGTATGTTGGACAACCCTGATGTAGACAACAAATAATAATTTATTAATGCTCCCATTCATATGTGCTGTTCTGTTTCAGATATTTAAAATAGATTGTAGACTATTAGCATTTGATAGTCACTTAAAATATTACTTAAAAATGCAGTGGTCCCTCCCCCCCTTGTGTGTGGGTGTGTGTCTCTCTCTCTCTATCCATTCATCCCTCTCCTTATGTGTCGTTCTCCCCCATGGTCTCTTTCTCTCTCTGTCTCTCTTCCTCCCCCGCTGACTCTCTCATCCCTTATGTGTCTCTCTAACCCTCTGTGTGTGATTGTGTCTCTCTCTCTTTCATTAACCCCCTGTGTGTGATTATGTCTCTCTTTCTCTCTCTCTAACCCTCTGTGTGTGATTGTGTCTCTCTCTTTCTCTCTCCCTCTAACCCTCTGTGTGTGATTGTGTCTCTCCCTTTCTCTCTATCTAACCCTCTGTGTGTGATTGTGTCTCTTTCTCTCTCTCTAACCCTCTGTGTGTGATTGTGTCTCTCTCTCTCTCTCTCTTTCTCTCTCTCTCTAACCCTCTGTGTGTGATAGTGTCTCTCTCTCTTTCTCTCTCTCTCTCTAACCTTCTGTGTGTGATTGTGTCTTTCTCTCTTTCTCTCTCTCTAACCCTCTGTGTGTGATTGTGTCTCTCTCTCTCTCTCTCTCTCTCTCTCTCTAACCCTCTGTCTATGATTGTCTCTCTCTCTCTCTCTAACCCTCTGTGTGTGATTCTCTCTCTCTCTCTCTCTCTCTCTCTCTCTCTAACCCTCTGTGTGTGATTGTGTCTCTCTTTCTCTCTCTCTAACCCTCTGTGTGTGATTGTGTCTCTCTCTCTCTCTAACCCTCCGTGTGTGATTGTCTCTCTCTCTCTCTCTCTCTCTCTTTTTCTCTCTCTCTCTCTAACCCTATGTGTATGATTGTGTCTCTCTCTCTCTAACCCTCTGTGTGTGATTGTCTGTCTCTCTCTCTCTAACCCTCTGTGTGTGATTGTGTCTCTCTTTCTCTCTCTCTAACCCTCTGTGTGTGATTGTGTCTCTCTTTCTCTAACCCTCTGTGTGTGATTGTGTCTCTCTCTCTCTTTCTCTCTCTCTAACCCTCTGTGTGTGATTTTGTCTCTCTCTCTTTCTCTCTCTCTAACCCTCTGTGTGTGATTGTGTCTCTCTTTCTCTCTCTCTCTCTAACCCTCTGTGTGTGATTGTGTGTCTCTCTCTCTAAACCTCTGTGTGTGATTGTGTCTCTTTCTTTCTCTCTCTCTCTCTAACCCTCTGTGTGTGATTGTGTCTCTCTTTCTTTCTCTCTCTCTAACCCTCTGTGTGTGATTGTGTCTCTCTTTCTCTCTCTCTCTAACCCTCTGTGTGTGATTGTGACTGCTGTTTGTATGGATGAGTTGTTATTTGACAAGAGTAAGCTAGACCAACAGCATGGTAATGTAAAATGAAACCAATCAATTTAGAATGAGTTATAGCAAATATTCTGTGATTCCTTAGGTGTATGTTGGACAACCCTGATGTAGACAACAAATAATAATTTATTAATGCTCCCATTCATATGTGCTGTTCTGTTTCAGATATTTAAAATAGATTGTAGACGAGGGGCGTGTCTAGCCAGCAGCCATGATGGACTAGAAAAAATGAAGCTCTGTAAAGTTTCATCTTAATCTAAGAACTTTCTCCAGAATACCCTACAATCCCTTTTGGGTGATACTATATTTTGCTTCCTCAGCTTATCGCCAACCAGTATATACCTTTATTTGGCTATGACACAACTTTAGTAAGCCGCTTTAGTTTGTTTAATCTGCGGCCTTCCCTACTACGCAGTCATTACCATCACCCTCCCCCGGCTTCCCGGGCAAACGGAAGAAAGATCAAGCAACTACGGGTCATCTGGCACCCCATCTATACCCCATGATATGGAGAGAATACTTTATTTTGAAGATGAGCACAGCCCTATCTATGATGCCCTGAAGGCGCTAGAGATAAAAATGGCGATTCAGTTCGCAAGTCTCGCAAACACCATACAATCTGCCAGAGCGCAACCTGAAGCCCGGACAGCCGACTCTGGGAGAAACAAGGAGATACCACCAAGTGAAGACCGTCCCGGCATGCGGAGTGAGCAGATCGTAGTGACTACCCTGGGCCCTAGTGCTAAATTACCTGAAGCCAAAGATGATCCCTCCGGCTTTCCCTACTGCACTGCTCTAGGAGATGCGGCCGGCTCCTTGGAGCAGAAAGTAAATCAACCGCTCATACAGGGGGAGATCGTCACACAAAATGGAAGGATGACTTTGATACCCACAATCAGGATCATAGATGCCTGTTGGATCATGAAGATCCCCGAGAACGATAGAGGTGCTGTGTTTGGGGAACTGCCTCTGGCTGACAAAATATGTCCTGGGGAAGCACCCCGTTCACACTGGAGATCTTATCATGAGATACTAAAACGCACCGCGGCTGGTGGTTTGCCGTCACAGAGAACTGAGGATCAGAGGAAACACTCCCGTACTTGTATTCCTTCAGGCATCGGTTAATTATCTGTCACTTACAGTGGCCAGGTGACTGGGTTATATTCTTGCAACTATAGTCTACATTACATGACTCTCTGTGGGGACTAGTAAATGACAACTTTACAGTTTGATGCCCTCAGACTTTTTGCAGGGAACAGTATTATCGCCTGGGCTCGTAACTAAATATTTTTTTTCTCAATGTATGTCTTTCATTTTCACGTATAGCTCACCGTAACCAGTTAGTTGTCCTTTTCTCTTTTTTTTTTTTTATGACAGGCACCCCTTTCAATAACTATGATTGCTACTTGCTATGTTTAGTAATAAGGCATTACAATCTAACTTAAACTTAAGAAAAGGTCTCTTAGCCCCTATATTTCTCTATAGCAGGGTATTTATCATTGTTCCTAATCTAAGGGAGATTTTGCCATGGCCCTACAAATGATGTTTTAGAATTCTATTAGATACTAATTTTTATATTATCCTTGGTCCTCAGCTTTGTATCCTCTTTTACCAGAGCGAAAATTATGGTTATATATCTAGGTATACATATTTAGTTCTGCAGTGTGCTAGGATTTTGTATTGATACTGCCTGAATGACAGTCTATTTACAGCCCATAATATTGCTTTCTCCCTTTACTTATCGTTATTAAGAGGCCCTATGATCTGTTACATACTAAAGATAGCTTACTTACTAAGGGCTTGTTATAACTAAAGAGTACTACACAGTATAACGGAACAGGCTTATGGTACACAGGGTTTTACAGCAAGCACCAAGCCATTACCTTATGAATAGTTTTTCTTGGTTTCTCTTTCTTTTCCCTTTATCTCTGTTACAATGTTGTTACAGACATTGCAAATGTGCATATGTTAATTCGTATATATAACCTCAGTATATGTTTTGTACATATAGGAACTAGCCCTATAATCTTTGAAATGCCATAATATACTTAGCATAGTTGCTTCTTTGTTATCTCTTAGCCATAACTATCCGCATGATCCAATATACTATAAAGCTAATAAAACAGGGTATTATAGGGTCATATAGACACAAATCTGGATTATGACTAGATGTCGTTATGAAGGACCTTAAAAGTTAACCCCTCCTATACTTGGTATTGCATACAAGTTAATATCAATCTATTTTGACTACTACCAACTCACATTTTAGCCGTCAATAGGTATCTTTCCTACTGCCTAGGTATGGGGCTTATGCCTGGGATGGGGTGAAAACTATATAAGGAGTATAGGAATATGGATGACACATTTCCTTGTAAATATATTGGGGCTATACTTGAGCTCTACATTGCATAGGTTCAAGTGTGGTTCTATTTAATTTAAAGTTTAGTGAACTAGACCCAATAGTTATCTGGGTGCATATAATGTGCTATTTTGCCATATGCTCATAGGTTTTCATTGTTAAGTATCAGACGACAATAACTTTAAAAATATGATATTAGTGCTATTGTATTGAACAAGCTTAACATGTTCGGTCTCAAGGCATCTTGGAGATATCATTATAACCCAGAAACTTTACCTTTAGCATTATTTATCAGCTAAGCTAGGTTGCCTTATACAGTCACATAGCCTTGGTTGTATATTTATAATAATATGGGTCGAAATGACCACTTTTCCTGGTAACCATGACACACATATCCCATTATGGAAAATTATCCTCTTAAGCCTCAATGTTGATATGCTTTTATATTTTCCCCCACCCTACTTCTCATGCTCCAGGTAATAATTCGGTATAACATACCACATCAGATACATGTTCTGCGTTTAGTATAAAACAGAGTTGATTAAGCACATCAGCCATTTTTTTTTTTTTTACCCATCCTTGTATGCACATAACAGGCCCGATAGAGATACTATTGAACCAGATCATAATAATAACATGGTATCTTTAAAACACCTAGACACGTCCCCTCTTCTTCCCCCTATAATCCACTCTTATATTAGGTGGATAAATAAGCGGTATTAACCCGCTACAAACATCACTTTGTCATAAGTTGCTCTTAGTCTTTTGTTTATCATGAAAATGAGGCTCTTTGCCCCCTGTTCACGTGTATCTAATAGGAGCAACTTGTTATGATTCCCTATAATTTGTCAATCCTTCAAAAATAAATACACCTCTATTATAATTAATGTACCACTCTATAGGAAGTATAATCTACCAGGGTTGTTTAAATTCTATCATTTTATCATTTTATTATGTATCTACATAGGAAACAAAACAAAATAGAAAAGAGGGAATGCCAGAACGTGATTATTTTATATTATACTGGAGACTTTAGGAATGTACAAGCCTATGATATATAATGTATTTACTCTTTGTATAATGTTTATTGTGCTTTAATTTTGTACTCCTGGTATCCCTCAATAAAAAACTTTGATTCTCAAAATAGATTGTAGACTATTAGCATTTGATAGTCACTTAAAATATTACTTAAAAATGCAGTGGTCCCTCCCCCCCTTGTGTGTGGGTGTGTGTCTCTCTCTCTCTCTATCCATCCATTCCTCTCCTTATGTGTCGTTCTCCCCCATGGTCTCTTTCTCTCTCTGTCTCTCTTCCTCCCCCGCTGACTCTCTCATCCCTTATGTGTCTCTCTAACTCTCTGTGTGTGATTGTGTCTCTCTCTCTTTCATTAACCCCCTGTGTGTGATTATGTCTCTCTTTCTCTCTCTCTAACCCTCTGTGTGTGATTGTTTCTCTCTCTTTCTCTCTCCCTCTAACCCTCTGTGTGTGATTGTGTCTCTCCCTTTCTCTCTATCTAACCCTCTGTGTGTGATTGTGTCTCTTTCTCTCTCTCTAACCCTCTGTGTGTGATTGTGTCTCTCTCTCTCTCTTTCTCTCTCTCTCTAACCCTCTGTGTGTGATTGTGTCTCTCTCTCTTTCTCTCTCTCTCTCTCTAACCTTCTGTGTGTGATTGTGTCTTTCTCTCTTTCTCTCCCTCTAACCCTCTGTGTGTGATTGTCTCTCTCTCTCTCTCTCTCTCTCTAACCCTCTGTCTATGATTGTGTCTCTCTCTCTCTCTCTCTCTCTCTCTAACCCTCTGTGTGTGATTGTCTCTCTCTCTCTAACCCTTTGTGTGTGATTGTGTCTCTCTTTCTCTCTCTCTAACCCTCTGTGAGTGATTGTGTGTCTCTCTCTCTCTCTCTCTAACCCTCTGTGTGTGATTCTCTCTCTCTTTCTCTCTCTCTCTCTCTCTAACCCTATGTGTATGATTGTGTCTCTCTCTCTCTAACCCTCTGTGTGTGATTGTCTGTCTCTCTCTCTCTCTCTCTAACCCTCTGTGTGTGATTGTGACTCTCTTTCTCTCTCTCTAACCCTCTGTGTGTGATTGTGTCTCTCTCTCTCTTTCTCTCTCTCTAACCCTCTGTGTGTGATTTTGTCTCTCTCTTTTTCTCTCTCTCTAACCCTCTGTGTGTGATTGTGTCTCTCTTTCTCTCTCTCTCTCTCTAACCCTCTGTGTGTGATTGTGTCTCTCTCTCTCTAACCCTCTGTGTGTGATTGTCTGTCTCTCTCTCTCTCTCTCTAACCCTCTGTGTGTGATTGTGACTCTCTTTCTCTCTCTCTAACCCTCTGTGTGTGATTGTGTCTCTCTTTCTCTAACCCTCTGTGTGTGATTGTGTCTCTCTCTCTCTTTCTCTCTCTCTAACCCTCTGTGTGTGATTTTCTCTCTCTCTCTTTCTCTCTCTCTAACCCTCTGTGTGTGATTGTGTCTCTCTTTCTCTCTCTCTCTCTCTAACCCTCTGTGTGTGATTGTGTCTCTCTCTCTCTAAACCTCTGTGTGTGATTGTGTCTCTTTCTTTCTCTCTCTCTCTCTAACCCTCTGTGTGTGATTGTGTCTCTCTTTCTTTCTCTCTCTCTCTCTAACCCTCTGTGTGTGATTGTGTCTCTCTTTCTCTCTCTAACCCTCTGTGTGTGATTGCATCTCTCTTTCTCTCTCTCTCTCTAACCCTCTGTGCGTGATTGTGTGTCTCTCTCTCTAACCCCCTGTGTGTGATTGCGTCTCTCTTTCTCTCTCTCCCTAACCCTCTGTGCATGATTGTGTGTCTCTCTCTCTAACCCCCTGTGTGTGATTGTGTCTCTCTCTCTCTTTCTCTCAAACCCTCTGTGTCTCTCTCCCTCTACCCCCGTCTCTCTCTCCCTCTCCCCCAAGTTCTTTTCTGTGTTTCTGGCTACCTTTTATTTATTTAATTAATGAATTGGTAGTGCCATCTGATAGTGTGGCTTTATTTAAAGGGGTGGGGTCAAGCGCCCCACCATCTTTAAATTTCACCAGCCGTCACTGGATCAAGACATTTTTACATTTACTGAATAATGAAGGAATCCATAAGCATAATTTATAGCATTAAAGTAAAAAGTATGTTTTAAACATATATTTTAATGGGCCTGGATTTCTAGATCTCAGAATCAGAGCAATAATTTTGTTATCTGGCAAGAGTTTCTGTTACAATCCGTTAGACTAAAATCAGATGTTTACTAAGTTGACCAGTTTTCCAAGACACAATTTAAAGGGACATGAAACCCATATGTTTTCTTTCATGATTTAGAAAGAGCATGCAATTTTAAATAACTTTCCAATTTACATCTATTATCTAATTTTCTTCATTCTTTTGATATCATTTGTTGAAAGTCATATCTAAATATGCTCAGTAGCTGCTGATTGGTGGCTGCACATAGATTCCTCATGTGATTGGATCACCATGTGCATTGCTATTTCTTCTACAAAGGATATCTAAAGAATGAAGGAGTATCCTAGCCACTGCCTCACCAGCCTCTGACGTCACCGCACATCACTGATTTGAACAATATGGTGAGATGTTTGTTTCCCATGTTTCCCTGTGGATTAGATATGTGGATGGCATACTCATGCTATGGGATGGCCCCCTGACCTGTCTCCATGAATTTGTCTCTGATCTTATTAAAAAATAATCTGAATATTTTCCTAACATATGCTCATAGTGCAAAAGAACTGCCATTCCTAGATATTCTAATTAAAAAAGAAGGTAACAAAATCTCTACTGAGAATTACTGTAAAAGTACAGCAACAAATAGTATTTTGGAAGCATCAAGTGGACACCCAGAACCACTAAAAAGGGGGATCCCATTTAGCCAACTACTAAGACTGAAAAGAAATTGCTCTTCTAAGACCAAATTTGAATATCATGCTGACCAAATGTGCCAAAGATTTATTGATAGGGGTATTCTCAAAAGTTGCTAAAACATACCCTTAACAAAGTAAGAAAAATGAATAGGGATGACCTCCTGTATTCAAAGAAAGAGAAAAAGGTTGAAAATAACCTAAGGTTTATCACAACCTATAACTGCCAGTGACAAAGTATAAGGCACATATTGGCCCAGAATTGGCATATTCTTACCCTTGATGAGAAAATTGCAGAAAAAGTAGGACGTAACCCACTAATGACTGCTAAGAAATCGCCTAATCTTAAGGACAAACTAGTTAAAAGCAGGTTTGTAAGGTCAGAAGTGGAGAGCAATTGGCTTAAAAAAAACGCCAACAGATTAAAGGAAACTATCCATGTGGACATTGTGTTTACTGCCCCTATATGTTAAAATGTAAAACCTTTTCTACAAATACATGTAAAACATTTGATAAAAGATGCTTTGCCAATTGCAATACAGTAGGGGTTGTCTACCTTCTGCAGTGCTCCTGTCCTCTGTTCTATGTTGGAAAAACGAAAAGAATGTTCAAGGACAGAGTGCAGGAGCACAGGGATGACATCCTCTATGAAAGGGACACGAGTGTGGCACGTCACTTTAGGGAGGTACATAGAAGCAGCACTGTGTCCCTAAAATTTAAAGCAATTGATAGAGGGATAACAAATGGAAGGTGTGGAGATGAAAATAAATGCCTACTAAATAAAGAAGCAAGATGGACATACACATTAAACACAGTGACTCCACATGGTTTAAACGAAAGAATAGAATATGCTTCATTTTTGGGCTAATACTTATTCTGGATGTAAAAAGCAATATTATTGTTGGTATACTAGAAGATTAAATATTTGAGAACCTTTTGATAAAATATATCTTGCTATATAGTGCTCAAATAATGACTAAAAATGTGTCTATAAATTGCTTTACCTATGTTCTTAACTCTTAGCCTAACCTAGTGTTAATTAAATAGGCAATTTTTGCCTAACGTTGCACATGAGCTCAGTATATTTGGCGGCAGGTTTAAATACAAATATATTCTCCTGACATATGAAAATCTGTTTAGAGTTTTTTTCTCTCTATTTGCGACCATCAAATAATGGAAGTATGAGGATAAACACACCTCTTTGGTTGAAAACCAATAAAAGTCTGGAGACACAGGTGTTAGGTAGTCCTGATGAGGCCCTTGCTTTCGCTCAGCCTTTTGGGGCGAAACACGCATTGACAGACACCTGTAAACAGTCTATCAGAGTTTGGATGAATTGAACAGAGGCTACTATCCTTTACCCGCTACAGCCGAGGTCCCTATGAGCAAAGGTGACAAGTCTTTGTATAGTGGAAGTGACAAAGTGTATTTTGTCGGAAGTATCTGTCCCGACCTCACAAGTAAGCCTCATTGGCAATACCCGAACCGGTGACTGAAAGTTTATAACATTGTAAAGCGGTTGCACTAAATCCGGAGGAATCCTAAAGAGGCATTACAAAGTATTTGACATCTGAGGAGGCTATCCCGGTTATACGTAAGTGCTTGAGGAAAGTTACCCGGACCACTGCTTACCACTATTCTCTGTCAAGCTGCACTTGTCTCTTTCTTTCAAATAACAACGGAACAAGGTTTGCAACAAAGTATTGAAATTGCTGCGCTAGTTGGAGAGGACGTTCTTACCTCGCTACCCTAGCAAATTTATTCTGATGTGTGTGTCTTGGTGAAAAGAAAAGTATTTCAATATTTTCCTTTGTTTTGGGAACTTTTCCTTTCTCATCCTAGGCTTGACC
Source organism: Bombina bombina (assembly GCF_027579735.1). NCBI lineage: Eukaryota > Metazoa > Chordata > Amphibia > Anura > Bombinatoridae > Bombina > Bombina bombina. Next base: position 115,642,432 of record NC_069501.1, on the reverse strand, counting down.
CTTGGTGTATAATGAACATTAAGGACGTAAAGCTCCCGTTACCCCTTATTTTTAAGGAGGACTTTATACCATCTTTAAACATCAGGTCGTATTCAACAGCACTCATATTAATTTGCTTGTGTTCAGTTTTAATATACAATGTTTGCATAATGTGATCATGATCTATTTATTTGTTATTTCCATTTTGAAACTTATTGTTTCATATTAGTTAAAATCTAGTCTAGTAGGGGAACCTCCACTGCAGTGGTAGTAATATATCCTCACTAGCGTAGACAGTGAATTTTGTTGTCTTGTAAATAAATTTGTTTCGATATTTGAGCTTGTGTGCAACTGCTTATTAGTCTCTAATAGGTACCAGGCGATTCACTTTAATATTAGTATAGAGAATACTCCACCGTGTGCTGCAATCCCCCAACTTTACACAGTATCTCATATAGCTCTATTGTGGCCCTTTCTCTTTTCTATAATGTTCTGATGCTTATAATTAATTTTAGGGGGTCTGCACCGGGTCTAGAAACGGTTAAGATCCGCCTAGACTAAATAACATTTTGTTTCTATCCTGTGTATCAGGAAGGTTTTGGTAAAAAATCCTCTCCCAATACTTAGTCTGTATTTTTTATATATATATATATATATATATATATATATATATATATATATATATATATATATATATATATATATATATACAGTATATATGTGTTACCAAAAAAAATCACACACACACACATATATATAGTATATATATATATATATATATATATATATATATATAGATATATAGATAACAAAATAACAAGAGTATTGCACTAAGCAATGATACCTTTTTATTGGACTAACTATGCATTTATAAGATGACCTGGTCCGGTTTTGGAGTGCAGTCCCCCTTCCGTGTTTTGAATGTTGCTGGGTGATTACATATACCTGTGCACCCCTCCCTTGTTCCCAGTTTGTCTGGCTTTGAGAGCCTGCATTGTGTGGCTGTGTTAGGGACTCAGGTGTTGGAAATAACCTTGACGTGGTGCCTAAGCTTGTTTCATTTGGCCAGATGCGGTGACTAACCTTTCCATTTTAAATCTTAGCTGTGAGCTAGCTGGTGAGTGCTGGGTTTCCTTTATGTTTTATTTATATATATATATATATATATATATATATACAGTATATATGTGTTACCAAAAAAAATCGCACACACACATATATATATATATAGTGATGTTGCGAATAGTTCGCATAGCATGTTCGCGTTCGCCGCGGTGGGTGAACATATGCGATGTTCGATCCGCCCCTTATTCGTCATCATTGAGTAATACTTTGACCCTGTACCTCACAGTCTGCAGACACATTCCAGCCAATCAGCAGCAGACACTCCCTCCCAGACCCTCCTACCTCCTGGAGAGCATCCATTTTTAGATTCATTTGGAAGCTGCATTCTTAGTGAGAGGAGGAACAGTGTAGCTGCTGCTGATTTAATAGGGAAATTGATAGCTAGGCTAGTGTATTCAGTGTCCACTACAGTCCTGAAGGACTCATCTGATCTCTGCTGTAAGGACAGCACCCCAAAAAGCCCTTTTTAGGGCTAGAACATCAGTCTGCTTTTTTTTTTTTTCCCTGTGTAATCTAATTGCAGTTGCCTGCCTGCCAGCGTGTGTGTCAGGCTCACAGCGTATACTGTGCCCACTTGCCCAGTGCCACCACTCATATCTGGTGTAACAGTAGTGTAGATTTAAAAAAAAAAACACTTTTTTGACTGTGTTAAATAATAGCAGTCAGTTTCCTTCACACGTGTGCGTTTCAGAGCCTGCCTGCCAGGGCACAGTGTCACCCCAGTGTAACTCATATCTGGTGTAACAGTAGTGTAGATTTAAAAAACAACAACACTTTTTTGACTGTGTTAAATAATAGCAGTCATTTTCCTTCACACGTGTGCGTTTCAGTGCCTGCCTGCCAAGGCACAGTGTCACCCTAGTGCAACTCATATCTGGTGTAACAGTAGTGTAGATTTAAAAAAAACAACACTTTTTTGACTGTGTTAAATAATAGCAGTCAGTTTCCTTCACACGTGTGCGTTTCAGAGCCTGCCTGCCAGGGCACAGTGTCACCCCAGTGCAACTCATATCTGGTGTAACAGTAGGGTAGATTTAAAAAAACAACACTTTTTTGACTGTGTTAAATAATAGCAGTCATTTTCCTTCACACATGTGCGTTTCAGTGCCTGCCTGCCAGGGCACAGTGTCACCCCAGTGCAACTCATATCTGGTGTAACAGTAGTGTAGATTTAAAAAAAAAAACAACAATTTTTTGACTGTGTTAAATAATAGCAGTCAGTTTCCTTCACACGTGTGCGTTTCAGGGCCTGCCTGCCAGGGCACAGTGTCACCCCAGTGACACTGGGGTGACACTACCTGATCGATACAACATCATACCTGATGTTTTAAAGCACGTTATTCCAAACAATTTAGGAATGTTAGGTGATTTAGGCCCTTTATGGCTTAAAACCAGACTCTGCATCAACTATGTAATTTTCCATGGGAGTTTTGCCATGGATCCCCCTCCGGCATGCCACAGTCCAGGTGTTAGTCCCCTTGAAACAACTTTTCCATCACTATCGTGGCCCGAAAGTGTCCCTGTGGGTTTAAAAATTCGCCTGCCCATTGAAGTCAATGGGGGTTCGCCCGGGTTCGCCGGTTCGCGAACTTTGGTTCGCGACATCACTATATATATATATTATATATATGTATAGATATATAGATAACAAAAAAACAAGAGTATTGCACTAAGCAATGATACTTTTTTATTGGACTAACTATACATTTATAAGATGACAAGCTTTCAGAAGAATGTCTTCCTTTTTCAAGTCTGAAGCAATTGAAAAAGGATGGCATTCTTCCAAAAGCGTGTCATCTTATAAATGTATAGTTAGTCCAATAACTCTTGTTATTTTGATATCTAAATCTCTGGACTAACACGGCTACTCCAATCAACATATATATATATATATATACAGTATATATATTTAAGAATAAGTGGAACATATTCTTCTATGTGAAGAACATTGGAAAGTGAAATATTAATATCAATATTTCAGGTTACTGCACTTGAGAAAACATGATCAGGTTTGCGAGACTTTTTGGGTGTTAGCTTTCCCCCCACTTTTTCTGCTCCATTGAACTCTAGGGGGAACACAAAATCACGGTTGCAATATTCCAAGTTTGGTGTTTAGTATATTGCTGTAGCCTGGAGTAGTGAGAATCTGTATCAGTTTTCAGTAGAATTTATATATGTCAGGTTATAGACACACTACACATACAATACACACTCACTACAAAACACTACACAAACAGTACACACATGTAAACCAACACTACACACACCACACACACTACCGCCACCACATTCATTCTACTTTCACACTACACTAAAGATACACACACATTACACAAGGACTGCAAACAGTCAAGCAAATCATTATGCAAACACTGCACACAATACACAAGCACTGCACACAATCACACATAACACTGCACACAATCACACATAACACTGCACACAATCACACATAACACTGCACACAATCACACATAACACTGCACACAATCACACACACAATACACAAACACTGCACACAATCACACACACACACAAAGGGCCTTTTGCAGGGCATTGCCCTAAAGAAATCAGCTCTTTAAAAAAAAAATATACAAAGTCCCCCCTAAAATTACAACACCCAACCCCCCAAAATAAAAAACACCTAGCTAAAAAAAACCTAATCTACCCATTGCCCCTAAAGGGGCATTTGTATGGGCATTGCCCTTAAAAGGGCAATCAGCTATTTTGCTCCCCATAAAAAAAAAAATCTAAAGAGAACACACTCCAAAAACCCCCACTAACCTCGAAATAGGTACTTGCCATTACTGAAGTCCGGTGATGCATCTTCTTCCAGGTGGCGAAAAGTCTTCATCCAGGTGAATTCATCTTCTTCCATCCCTGGACCATCTTTTATCTTCTTGCAGGAGATGAGGAGCAGTCTTCTGAGGTGCGGATCCAGAGCGGTGGTCCTCGTCGTTATCGTCGGTCATCAGCGACATGGAGGGTCCTCTTCATCCGAACGTCTACCCCACACTGAAGATTGGATGCAAGGTAACCTCTTTTATATTTAGGTACCTTGCATTCCTATTGGCTAAAAAAATCAAATCAGACGATAGGATGAGAGCTGCTTACATCCTATTGGCTGTTTAATACATCCTATTGGACTTTGCATTTTTTTGTGAAAAAGAGATATCTTTAGGGCAATTGGTAGTTTATTGTTAGATTAGGGATTTTTATTTTGGGGTGGCTTTTTTTTAAAGGGGTATTATATTAGGAATAATTTAGGCATAATTTAAAACTTATTTTGGATAATATTCGGCTAGATTACGAGTTTTGCGTTATGAGTGAATAAGCCTCATAACGCTGCTTTTTCACTACCGCTGGTATTACGAGTCTTGCAGGTATAGCTGTACCGCACACTTTTTTGGCCGTAACGCAACGTAACTACCGCAAATTTCAAAAAGTCCTTTTTCAATGGGACTTCCATAGCGCCGGTATTACGAGTTTTGCCTGGGTGCCAAAAAGTGAGCGGTACAGCCTATACCAACAAGATTCGTACCGCCATCTAAAGTAAAACTCATAACTAAAGTGTTACAAAGTACACTAACACCCATAAGCTACCTATTAACCCCTAAACCGAGGCCCTCCCGCATCGCAAACACTAAAATAAAATGATTAACCCCTAATCTGCCTCACCGCACATCGCCGCCACTATAAAACACATATTAACCCCTAAACCGCCGCACTCCCGCAACGTAAACACTAGTTAAATATTATTAATCCCTAATCTACCCCCAACATCACCGCCGCCACTATACTAAAGTTATTAACCCCTAAACCTAACCCTAAGTCTAACCCTAACACCCCTAACTTTAATATAATTAAAATCTAAATAAAAATTACTATCATTAACTAAATAATTCCTATTTAAAACTAAATAAATACCTGTAAAATAAACCCTAAGCTAGCTACAATATAACTAATAGTTACATTGTAGCTATCTTAGGTTTTATTTTTATTACACAGCTAAGTTTGTATTTATTTTAACTAGGTAGAATAGCTAGTAAATAGTTATTAACTATTTACTAACTACCTAGTTAAAATAAATACAAATTTACCTGTAAAATAAAACCTAACCTGAGTTACACTAAAACCTAACATTACACTACAATTAAATAAATTGCATTAATTAAATACAATTAACTAAATTACAAAAAATAAAAAACACTAAATTACACAAAATAAAAAAGAAATTATCAAATATTTAAACTAATTACACCTAATCTAATAGCCCAATCAAAATAAAAAAGCCCCCCCAAATAAAAAACCCCTAGCCTAAACTAAACTGCCACCCACCACCCACACAACCAAACCCCCCCAAATAAAACCCTTTCTAAATAAACCTAAGCTCCCCATTGCCCTGAAAGTGCATTTGGATGGGCATTGCCCTTAAAAGGGCATTTAGCTCTTTTTCCTTGCCCAAACCCCTAATCTAAAAATAAAACCCACCCAATAAACCCTTAAAAAAACCTAACACTAACCCCCGAAGATCCACTTACAGTTTTTGAAGACTGGACATCCATCCTCAATGAAGCCAGAAGTCTTCATCCAAGTGGCAAGAAGTCGTACTCCAGATGGGCAGAAGTCTTCATCCAGATGGCATCTTCTATCTTCATCCTTTCGACACGGAGCGGCTCCATCTTCAAAACATCCGGCACAGAGCATCCTCTTCTTTCGACCATTGAAGAATGAAGGTTCCTTTAAATTATGTAATCCAAGATGGCGTCCCTTGAATTCCGATTGGCTGATAGAATTCTATCAGCCAATCGGAATTAAAGGTGAAAAAATCCTATTGGCTGATGCAATCAGCCAATAGGATTGAGCTTCAATCCTATTGGCTGATCCAATCAGCCAATAGGATTGAGGTAGCATTCTATTGGCTGTCCCAATCAGCCAATAGAATGTGAGCTCAATCCTATTGGCTGATTGGATCAGCCAATAGGATTGAAGCTCAATCCTATTGGCTGATTGCATCAGCTAATAGGATTTTTTCACCTTTAATTCTGATTGGCTGATAGAATTCTATCAGCCAATCGGAATTCAAGGGACGCCATCTTGGATGACATAATTTAAAGGAACCTTCATTCTTCAAGAGGAGTCGAAAGAAGAGGATGCTCCACGCCGGATGTCTTGAAGATGGAGCCGCTCCGCGTCGGAAGGATGAAGATAGAAGATGCTGTCTGGATGAAGACTTCTGCCCATCTGGAGGATGACTTCTTGCCGCTTGGTTGAAGACTTCTCCCAGCTTCGTTGAGGATGGATGGCCGGTCTTCCAAAACCGTAAATGGATCTTCGGGGGTAAGTGTTAGGTTTTTTTAAGGGTTTATTGGGTGAGTTTTATTTTTAGATTAGGGGTTTGGGCAAGGAAAAAGAGCTAAATGCCCTTTTAAGGGCAATGCCCATCCAAATGCCCTTTTCAGGGCAATGGGGAGCTTAGGTTTATTTAGATAGGGTTTTACTTGTGGGGTTTAGTTGTGTGGGTGGTAGGTTTTACTGTTGGGGAGGTTGTTTGTAATTTTTTTTACAGGTAAAAGAGCTGATTTATTTGGGGCAATGCCCCCTATTGGCAGTTTAGTTTAGGCTAGGGTTTTTTTTTTATTTGGGGGGGGGGGTTATTTTGATAGGGCTATTAGATTAGGTGTAATTAATTTAAATATTTGATCATTTCTTTTTTATTTTGTGTAATTTAGTGTTTTTTATTTTTTGTAATTTAGTTAATTGTATAATTAATGTAATTTATTTATTTGTAGTGTAAGGTTAGGTTGTAGTGTAAGGCAAGTTAGGTTTCATTTTACAGGTAACTTTGTATTTATTTTAACTAGGTAGTTAGTAATTAGTTAATAACTATTTACTAACTATTCTACCTAGTTAAAATAAATACAAACTTAGCTGTGAAATAAAAATAAAACCAAAGATAGCTACAATGTAACTATTAGTTATATTGTAGCTAGCTTAGGGTTTATTTTACAGGTTCGTATTTAGTTTTAAATATGTATTAGTTAGGTAATAATAGTAAGTTTTATTTAGATTTATTTTAATTATATTATAGTTAGGGGTGTTAGGGTTAGGGTTAGACTTAGGGTTAGGTTTAGGGGTTAATATATTTATTTAGTGTTAGTAATGTGGGAGGCCAGAGGTTTAGGGGTTAATAACTTTAGTATAGTGGCGGCGACGTTGGGGGTGGCAGATTAGGGGTTAATAAGTGTAATGTAGGTGGCAGCGATGTCAGGGGCGGCAGATTAGGGGCTAATAAATTTATGTAGGTGGCGGCGACTTTGGGGCAGCAGATTAGGGGTTAATATGTGTAATGTAGGTGGCGGAGATGTCGGGGGCGGCAGATTAGGGGTTAATAATTGTAATGTAGGTGTCGGTGATGTCAGGGGCCGCAGATTAGGGGTGTTTAGACTCGGGGGTTTATGTTAGGGTGTTAGGTGTAAACATAAATTTTCTTTCCCCATAGGAATCAATGGGGCTGCGTTACGAAGCTTTACACTCCTTTATTGCAGGTGTTACGCTTTTTTTTTAGCCGGCTCTCCCCATTGATGTCTATGAGGAAATCATGCACGAGCACGTAAAACCAGCTCAAAGCAGCGCTGGTATTTGTGTGCGGTATGGAGCTCAACGCTGCCATATTGCCTGCTAACGCCGGGTTTTTGCAAACCTGTAATAGCAGCACTATAGGGAGGTGAGCGTTGGAAATAACTTGCAAGTTATTGCCTAGTCGCTCATAACGCAAAACTCGTAATCTGGCAGTTAGTTTGTTATTTTCTGTAATGATCTTCATTAATCTCTATGGGGGAATAGGTGCACGAGCACGCCAAGGTGGAACTTGAATTTTGTGCGATATGCGGCTTACCGCACCATATCTCATGACAAAAGATAGTTTTAGGGTGACTGGTAATACCGGCGGTATTGAAATAGTGGTACAACCCCATTTTGCGTGGTGTGTACGCTACGGCTATACTGCACAACTTGTAATCCGGGCCCAGATGAGCTAAGCTAGATCCCAGTAGTGCACTACTGTTCTGGAGATGACTTTAACTGTGTGTTTAATCCATTTTGCATGGTTTGCATAGTTATATGCAAGCAACAGATCAATAATAAATGTGCAAACAAATTAGAGCATTTTCTTTATGCACTGTTATAGCCCTTTAATACAGGTTAAAGCATCAAGCTCCTCTTCACCTCCCTTACTCTCAAGCACATAACTGGCATAGGAAGAATAACTTTACAGTATTAAACCAAGCAAGGGTTAAATGAACCCTTCAGCATCTTTATAGCAGGACACTACAGAGCACACTGGTTTATATTGATGTTACACTGCCTGGTATTAGACAGATATCACCACTGTATGTTAAACCTGTTAACTGCTGTGTTGGGACTGCTGGAATGGAGATCAAAATATGCACAGTAGATATTCTAAGGATTTGTTTTTTATGTTGTACTTTTGCTAAAACACTATTGAAAGTTTCAAAAGCAGCTGGCATTTTATGAGGTAAATGGTCATTTTGGATCTTTGCTGCAGCAGTGATTGTGGGCAGTGGGTTAATAGACACAGAAATTCCCCAGTGTATTTTCTGTATGTTCTGGGAATTCCCGTCCCATCACAAGAAGAGCCTCATGTGTTAAACCCTTGCTAATAAAATAAAATTACACACGTTCCAAATTGTGTTATACTATTCAGATGTCTTACTTCCTCACACATTACATTCTAGTCTACCCACCCTGGTATTACACATCTCATGGCTCCCCTTACCTGACTACACATTACATTCTAGTCTACCCACCCTGGTATTACACATCTCATGGTTCCCCCTTACCTGACTACACATTACATTCTAGTCTACCCACCCTGGTATTACACATCTCATGGTTCCCCCTTACCTGACTACACATTACATTCTAGTCTACCCACCCTGGTATTACACATCTCATGGCTCCCCCTTACCTGACTACACATTACATTCTAGTCTACCCACCCTGGTATTACACATCTCATGGCTCCCCCTTACCTGACTACACATTACATTCTAGTCTACCCACCCTGGTATTACACATCTCATGGTTCCCCCTTACCTGACTACACATTACATTCTAGTCTACCCACCCTGGTATTACACATCTCATGGTTCCCCCTTACCTGACTACACATTACATTCTAGTCTACCCACCCTGGTATTACACATCTCATGGTCCCCCTTACCTGACTACACATTACATTCTAGTCTACCCACCCTGGTATTACACATCTCATGGTTCCCCCTTACCTGACTACACATTACATTCTAGTCTACCCACCCTGGTATTACACATCTCATGGCTCCCCCTTACCTGACTACACATTACATTCTAGTCTACCCACCCTGGTATTACACATCTCATGGCTCCCCCTTACCTGACTACACATTACATTCTAGTCTACCCACCCTGGTATTACACATCTCATGGTTCCCCCTTACCTGACTACACATTACATTCTAGTCTACCCACCCTGGTATTACACATCTCATGGTTCCCCCTTACCTGACTACACATTACATTCTAGTCTACCCACCCTGGTATTACACATCTCATGGTCCCCCCTTACCTGACTACACATTACATTCTAGTCTACCCACCCTGGTATTACACATCTCATGGTCCCCCCTTACCTGACTACACATTACATTCTAGTCTACCCACCCTGGTATTACACATCTCATGGCTCCCCTTACCTAACTACACATTACATTCTAGTCTACTCACCCTGGTATTACACATCTCATGGCTCCCCCTTACCTGACTACACATTACATTCTAGTCTACTCACCCTGGTATTACACATCTCATGGCTCCCCCTTACCTGACGACACATTACATTCTAGTCTACTCACCCTGGTATTACACATCTCATGGCTCCCCCTTACCTGACTACACATTACATTCTAGTCTACTCACCCTGGTATTACACATCTCATGGCTCCCCCTTACCTAACTACATATTACATTCTAGTCTACCCACCCTGGTATTACACATCTCATGGCTCCCTCTTACCTGACTACACATTACATTCTAGTCTACCCACCCTGGTATTACACATCTCATGGCTCCCCCTTACCTGACTACACATTACATTCTAGTCTACCCGCCCTGGTATTACACATCTCATGGCTCCCCCTTACCTTACTACACATTACATTCTAGTCTACCCACCCTGGTATTACACATCTCATGGCTCCCCCTTACCTTACTACACATTACATTCTAGTCTACCCACCCTGGTATTACACATCTCATGGCTCCCCCTTACCTGACTACACATTACATTCTAGTCTACCCACCCTGGCATTACACATCTCATGGCTCCTCCTTACCTGACTACACATTACATTCTAGTCTACCCACCCTGGTCTTACACATCTCAGGGCTCCCCCTTACCTCCCTACACTTTACATTCTAGTCTACCCACCCTGGTATTACACATTTCATGGCTCCCCCTTACCTGACTACACATTACATTCTAGTCTACCCACCCTGGTATTACACATCTTATGGCTCCCCCTTACCTGACTTCACATTACATTCTAGTCTACCCACCCTGGTATTACACATCTCATGGCTCCCCCTTACCTGACTACACATTACTTTCTAGTCTACCCACCCTGGTATTACACATCTCATGGCTCCCCCTTACCTGACTACACATTACATTCTAGTCTACCCACCCTGGTATTACACATCTCATGGCTCCTCCTTACCTGACTACACATTACATTCTAGTCTACCCACCCTGGTCTTACACATCTCAGGGCTCCCCCTTACCTGCCTATGGTGTTTGTTGTGATATTATAATATATAATGCTTTCTTCCTAGTTTGTGCTCTGACTTGTAAATGTATATAATTGTTGCAAAGAAGCAGGGGCGGGGACAGTGTTGTTGGAGTGAGGAACCAGGAAATAAAGTGTGTAGTTAGTTGCTGTATAAATGGACTCTGTGTCAGATATATTTCTAAACCACCTGGATTTACAAACACTACATTTTGGCGACGAGGATTATGTTTGAACCCTATTGCTTTGTCTCAGCAAACAGTGAGTAATTTGCTGCAACACACACAAGAATGGCTGCATGTAATGAATACAACTTCCCTGTGTTTGATTCTGATGCAGAACTAAGTTCAGTAGGCCCAAGATGGCTAAAATGGATTCAGAGATTTGAAAATTATCTTATTGCTTTGGATGTTACTGATGCAAACAGAAAAAAGGCTTTACTGCTTCATTTAGCTGGAGAAAAAGTGTATGACATTTATGATACCTTGTCTGCAACCACTGACTCATACAATGATGTTAAAGATAAACTGACAACATATTTTCTCCCTAAAAAGAACACTCAGTATGAAATATACACATTCAGACAGGCAACACAACAGGGTGATGAACCTTTAGATGCATTTCAAACCAGGTTACGTTTACTAGCAAAGAATTGTGAGTTTTCTAATGTTGAAAATGAGATTAAAGCACAGATAATACAAAGCTGCACTTCTTCAAAACTTAGGAAATATGCACTGAGACGATCTGAACTATCTTTAAAAGATTTGCTTGATTATGGCAGAACATTAGAAATTGCTGACAGGCAAGCTGCAAGCATAGAAAATAGATCTACTGAAGATCAGTTTATTACAAATAGAGTTCAAAAAGACAGTTCAACAGTACAGCCCACAAGAAAGAAAGAGACCTCATGTGTGTTATGCAGGAACTGTGGGGGTTTCTATCCACATAATGGGACTTGTCCTGCAAGGAATAAGCAATGCAGGGCATGTGGGAAATGTAAGCTGTATAAATGGACTCTGTGTCAGATATATTTCTAAACCACCTGGATTTACAAACACTACACTGCCTACACTTTACATTCTAGTCTACCCACCCTGGTATTACACATTTCATGGCTCCCCCTTACCTGACTACACATTACATTCTAGTCTACCCACCCTGGTATTACACATCTCATGGCTCCCCCTTACCTGACTACACATTACATTCTAGTCTACCCACCCTGATATTAAACATGTCATGGCTCTCTCTTACCTTACTACACGTTACATTCTAGTCTACCCACCCCGGTATTACACATCTCATGGCTCCCCCTTACCTTACTACACATTGCATTCTAGTCTACCCACCCTGGTATTACACATCTCATGGCTCTCCTTACCTGACTACACATTACATTCTAGTCTACCCATCCTGGTATTACACATCTCATGGCTTCCCTTACCTGACTACACATTGCATTCTAGTCTACTCACCCTGGTATTACACATCTCATGCCTCCCCCTTACCTGACTACACATTATATTCTAGTCTACCCACTCCGGTATTACACATCTCAGGGCTCCCCCTTACCTTTCTACACATTGCATTCTAGTCTACCAACCCTGGTATTACACATTTCATAGCTCCTCCTTACCGTACTACACATTGTATTCTAGTCTACCCACCCTGGTATTACACATCTCATTGCTCCCCCTTACTTACTACACATTGCATTCTACTCTACCCACCCTGGTATTACACATCTCATGGCTCCCCCCTTACCTTACTACACATTATATTCTAGTCTACCCACCCTGGTATTACACATCTCATGGGTCCCCCTTACCTTACTATACATTACATTCTAGTCTACCCACCCTGGTATAACACATCTCATGGCTCCCCCTTACCTGACTATACATTACATTCTAGTCTACCCGCCCTGGTATTACACATCTCATGGTTCCCCCTTACCTGCCTACAAATTACATTCTAGTCTACCCACCAAGGTATTACACATCTCATGGCTCCCCCTTACCTAACTACATATTACATTCTAGTCTACCCACCCTGGTATTACACATCTCATGGCTTCCCCTTACCTGCCTACACATTACATTCTAGTCTACCCACCCTGGTATTACACATCTCATGGCTCCCCCTTACCTGACTACACATAACATTCTAGTCTACCCACCCTGGTATTACACATCTCATGGCTCCCCTTACCTGACTACACATTATATTCTAGTCTACCCACCCTGGTATTACACATCTCATGGCTCCCCCTTACCTGACTACACATAACATTCTAGTCTACCCACCCTGGTATTACACATCTCATGGCTCCCCTTACCTGACTACACATTATATTCTAGTCTACCCACCCTGGTATTACACATCTCATGGCTCCCCCTTACCTCACTACACATTACATTCTAGTCTACCCACTCTGGTATTACACATCTAAGGGCTCCCCCTTACCTGCCTACAGTTTACATTCTAGTCTACCCACCCTGGTATTACACATTTCATGGCTCCCCCTTACCTGACTACACATTACATTCTAGTCTACCCACCCTGGTATTACACATCTCATGGCTCCTCCTTACCTGACTACACATTACATTCTAGTCTACCCACCCTGATATTAAACATCTCATGGCTCCCTCTTACCTTACTACACATTACATTCTAGTCTACCCACCCGGTATTACACATCTCATGGCTCCCCCTTACCTTACTACACATTGCATTCTAGTCTACCCACCCTGGTATTACACATTTCATGGCTCCCCCTTACCTGACTACACATTACATTCTAGTCTACCCATCCTGGTATTACACATCTCATGGCTTCCCTTACCTGACTACACATTGCATTCTAGTCTAATCACCCTGGTATTACACATCTCATGCCTCCCCCTTACCTGACTACACATTATATTCTAGTCTACCCACTCCGGTATTACACATCTCAGGGCTCCACCTTACCTTTCTACACATTGCATTCTAGTCTACCCACCCTGGTATTACACATCTCATAGCTCCTCCTTACCTTACTACACATTGCATTCTAGTCTACCCACCCTGGTATTACACATCTCATGGCTCCCCCTTACTTACTACACATTGCATTCTACTCTACCCACCCTGGTATTACACATCTCATGGGTCCCCCTTACCTTACTATACATTACATTCTAGTCTACCCACCCTGGTATTACACATCTCATGGCTCCCCCTTACCTGACTACACATTACATTCTAATCTACCCGCCCTGGTATTACACATCTCATGGTTCCCCCTTACCTGCCTACAAATTACATTCTAGTCTACCCACCAAGGTATTACACATCTCATGGCTCCCCCTTACCTAACTACATATTACATTCTAGTCTACCCACCCTGGTATTACACATCTCATGGCTTCCCCTTACCTGACTACACATTACATTCTAGTCTACCCACCCTGGTATTACACATCTCATGGCACCCCCTTACCTGACTACACATTACATTCTAGTCTACCCACCCTGGTATTACACATCTCATGGCTCCCCCTTACCTGATTACACATTACATTGAGTCTACCCACTCTGGTATTACACATCTCATGGCTCTCCTTACCTGACTACACATTATATTCTAGTCTACCCACCCTGGTATTACACATCTCATGGCACCCCCTTACCTGACTACACATTACATTCTAGTCTACCCACCCTGGTATTACACATCTCATGGGTCCCCCTTACCTTACTATACATTACATTCTAGTCTACCCACCCTGGTATTACACATCTCATGGCTCCCCCTTACCTTACTACACATTACATTCTAGTCTACCCGCCCTGGTATTACACATCTCATGGTTCCCCCTTACCTGCATACAAATTACATTCTAGTCTACCCACCAAGGTATTACACATCTCATGGCTCCCCCTTACCTATCTACATATTACATTCTAGTCTACCCACCCTGGTATTGCACATCTCATGGCTCCCCCTTACCTGCCTACACATTACATTTTAGTCTACCCACCCTGGTATTACACATCTCATGGCTCCCCCTTACCTGACTACACATAACATTCTAGTCTACCCACCCTGGTATTACACATCTCATGGCTCCCCCTTACCTGATTACACATTACATTCAGTCTACCCACCCTGGTATTACACATCTCATGGCTCCCCTTACCTGACTACACATTATATTCTAGTCTACACACCCTGGTATTACACATCTCATGGCTCCCCCTTACCTCACTACACATTACATTCTAGTCTACCCACCCTGGTATTACACATCTCAGGGCTCCCCTTAACCTGCCTACACTTTACATTCTAGTCTACCCACCCTGGTATTACACATTTCATGGCTCCCCCTTACCTGACTACACATTACATTCTAGTCTACCCACCCTGGTATTACACATATCATGGCTCCCCCTTACCTGACTACACATTACATTCTAGTCTACCCACCCTGATATTAAACATCTCATGGCTCCCTCTTACCTTACTACACATTACATTCTAGTCTACCCACCCCGGTATTACACATCTCATGGCTCCCCCTTACCTTACTACACATTGCATTCTAGTCTACCCACCCTGGTATTACACATCTCATGGCTCCCCTTTACCTGACGACACATTACATTCTAGTCTACCCACCCTGGTATTACACATCTCATGGCTCCCCCTTACCTGACTACACATTACATTCTAGTCTACCCATCCTGGTATTACACATCTCATGGCTTCCCTTACCTGACTACACATTGCATTCTAGTCTACTCACCCTGGTATTACACATCTCATGCCTCCCCCTTACCTGACTACACATTATATTCCACTCTACCCACTCCGGTATTACACATCTCAGGGCTCCCCCTTACCTTTCTACACATTGCATTCTAGTCTACCCACCCTGATATTACACATCTCATAGCTCCTCCTTAATTTACTACACATTGCATTCTAGTCTACCCACCCTGGTATTACACATCTTATGACTCCCCCTTACTTACTACACATTGCATTCTACTCTACCCACCCTGGTATTACACATCTCATGGCTCCCCCTTACCTTACTACACATTGCATTCTAGTCTACCCACCCTGGTATTACACATCTCATGTCTCCCCCTTACCTTTCTACACATTGCATTCTAGTCTACCCACCCTGGTATTACACAACTCATAGCTCCTCCTTACCGTACTACACATTGTATTCTATCTACCCACCCTGGTATTACACATCTCATTGCTCCCCCTTTCTTACTACACATTGCATTCTACTCTACCCACCCTGGTATTACACATCTCATGGCTCCCCCCTTACCTTACTACACATTATATTCTAGTCTACCCACCCTGGTATTACACATCTCATGGGTCCCCCTTACCTTACTATACATTACATTCTAGTCTACCCACCCTGGTATAACACATCTCATGGCTCCCCCTTACCTGACTACACATTACATTCTAGTCTACCCGCCCTGGTATTACACATCTCATGGTTCCCCCTTACCTGCCTACAAATTACATTCTAGTCTACCCACCAAGGTATTACACATCTCATGGCTCCCCCTTACCTAACTACATATTACATTCTAGTCTACCCACCCTGGTATTACACATCTCATGGCTTCCCCTTACCTGCCTACACATTACATTCTAGTCTACCCACCCTGGTATTACACATCTCATGGCTCCCCCTTACCTGACTACACATAACATTCTAGTCTACCCACCCTGGTATTACACATCTCATGGCTCCCCTTACCTGACTACACATTATATTCTAGTCTACCCACCCTGGTATTACACATCTCATGGCTCCCCCTTACCTGACTACACATAACATTCTAGTCTACCCACCCTGGTATTACACATCTCATGGCTCCCCTTACCTGACTACACATTATATTCTAGTCTACCCACCCTGGTATTACACATCTCATGGCTCCCCCTTACCTCACTACACATTACATTCTAGTCTACCCACCCTGGTATTACACATCTCAGGGCTCCCCCTTACCTGCCTACAGTTTACATTCTAGTCTACCCACCCTGGTATTACACATCTCATGGCTCCTCCTTACCTGACTACACATTACATTCTAGTCTACCCACCCTGGTATTACACATCTCATGGCTCCTCCTTACCTGACTACACATTACATTCTAGTCTACCCACCCTGATATTAAACATCTCATGGCTCCCTCTTACCTTACTACACATTACATTCTAGTCTACCCACCCGGTATTACACATCTCATGGCTCCCCCTTACCTTACTACACATTGCATTCTAGTCTACCCACCCTGGTATTACACATTTCATGGCTCCCCCTTACCTGACTACACATTACATTCTAGTCTACCCATCCTGGTATTACACATCTCATGGCTTCCCTTACCTGACTACACATTGCATTCTAGTCTAATCACCCTGGTATTACACATCTCATGCCTCCCCCTTACCTGACTACACATTATATTCTAGTCTACCCACTCCGGTATTACACATCTCAGGGCTCCCCCTTACCTTTCTACACATTGCATTCTAGTCTACCCACCCTGGTATTACACATCTCATAGCTCCCCCTTACCTAACTACATATTACATTCTAGTCTACCCACCCTGGTATTACACATCTCATGGCTTCCCCTTACCTGCCTACACATTACATTCTAGTCTACCCACCCTGGTATTACACATCTCATGGCTCCCCCTTACCTGACTACACATTATATTCTAGTCTACCCACCCTGGTATTACACATCTCATGGGTCCCCCTTACCTTACTATACATTACATTCTAGTCTACCCACCCTGGTATAACACATCTCATGGCTCCCCCTTACCTGACTACACATTACATTCTAGTCTACCCGCCCTGGTATTACACATCTCATGGTTCCCCCTTACCTGCCTACAAATTACATTCTAGTCTACCCACCAAGGTATTACACATCTCATGGCTCCCCCTTACCTAACTACATATTACATTCTAGTCTACCCACCCTGGTATTACACATCTCATGGCTTCCCCTTACCTGCCTACACATTACATTCTAGTCTACCCACCCTGGTATTACACATCTCATGGCTCCCCCTTACCTGACTACACATAACATTCTAGTCTACCCACCCAGGTATTACACATCTCATGGCTCCCCTTACCTGACTACACATTATATT
Organism: Bombina bombina; assembly: GCF_027579735.1. Lineage (NCBI taxonomy): Eukaryota > Metazoa > Chordata > Amphibia > Anura > Bombinatoridae > Bombina > Bombina bombina. Next base: position 115,624,274 of record NC_069501.1, on the reverse strand, counting down.
CTAGTCTACCCACCCTGGTATTACACATCTCATGGCTCCCCCTTACCTCACTACACATTACATTCTAGTCTACCCACCCTGGTATTACACATCTCAGGGCTCCCCCTTACCTGCCTACAGTTTACATTCTAGTCTACCCACCCTGGTATTACACATCTCATGGCTCCTCCTTACCTGACTACACATTACATTCTAGTCTACCCACCCTGGTATTACACATCTCATGGCTCCTCCTTACCTGACTACACATTACATTCTAGTCTACCCACCCTGATATTAAACATCTCATGGCTCCCTCTTACCTTACTACACATTACATTCTAGTCTACCCACCCGGTATTACACATCTCATGGCTCCCCCTTACCTTACTACACATTGCATTCTAGTCTACCCACCCTGGTATTACACATTTCATGGCTCCCCCTTACCTGACTACACATTACATTCTAGTCTACCCATCCTGGTATTACACATCTCATGGCTTCCCTTACCTGACTACACATTGCATTCTAGTCTAATCACCCTGGTATTACACATCTCATGCCTCCCCCTTACCTGACTACACATTATATTCTAGTCTACCCACTCCGGTATTACACATCTCAGGGCTCCCCCTTACCTTTCTACACATTGCATTCTAGTCTACCCACCCTGGTATTACACATCTCATAGCTCCTCCTTACCTTACTACACATTGCATTCTAGTCTACCCACCCTGGTATTACACATCTCATGGCTCCCCCTTACTTACTACACATTGCATTCTACTCTACCCACCCTGGTATTACACATCTCATGGGTCCCCCTTACCTTACTATACATTACATTCTAGTCTACCCACCCTGGTATTACACATCTCATGGCTCCCCCTTACCTGACTACACATTACATTCTAGTCTACCCACCCTGATATTAAACATCTCATGGCTCTCTCTTACCTTACTACACGTTACATTCTAGTCTACCCACCCCGGTATTACACATCTCATGGCTCCCCCTTACCTTACTACACATTGCATTCTAGTCTACCCACCCTGGTATTACACATCTCATGGCTCTCCTTACCTGACTACACATTACATTCTAGTCTACCCATCCTGGTATTACACATCTCATGGCTTCCCTTACCTGACTACACATTGCATTCTAGTCTACTCACCCTGGTATTACACATCTCATGCCTCCCCCTTACCTGACTACACATTATATTCTAGTCTACCCACTCCGGTATTACACATCTCAGGGCTCCCCCTTACCTTTCTACACATTGCATTCTAGTCTACCAACCCTGGTATTACACATCTCATAGCTCCTCCTTACCGTACTACACATTGTATTCTAGTCTACCCACCCTGGTATTACACATCTCATTGCTCCCCCTTACTTACTACACATTGCATTCTACTCTACCCACCCTGGTATTACACATCTCATGGCTCCCCCCTTACCTTACTACACATTATATTCTAGTCTACCCACCCTGGTATTACACATCTCATGGGTCCCCCTTACCTTACTATACATTACATTCTAGTCTGTCCACCCTGGTATAACACATCTCATGGCTCCCCCTTACCTGACTATACATTACATTCTAGTCTACCCGCCCTGGTATTACACATCTCATGGTTCCCCCTTACCTGCCTACAAATTACATTCTAGTCTACCCACCAAGGTATTACACATCTCATGGCTCCCCCTTACCTAACTACATATTACATTCTAGTTTACCCACCCTGGTATTACACATCTCATGGCTTCCCCTTACCTGCCTACACATTACATTCTAGTCTACCCACCCTGGTATTACACATCTCATGGCTCCCCCTTACCTGACTACACATAACATTCTAGTCTACCCACCCTGGTATTACACATCTCATGGCTCCCCTTACCTGACTACACATTATATTCTAGTCTACCCACCCAGGTATTACACATCTCATGGCTCCCCCTTACCTGACTACACATAACATTCTAGTCTACCCACCCTGGTATTACACATCTCATGGCTCCCCTTACCTGACTACACATTATATTCTAGTCTACCCACCCTGGTATTACACATCTCATGGCTCCCCCTTACCTCACTACACATTACATTCTAGTCTACCCACTCTGGTATTACACATCTAAGGGCTCCCCCTTACCTGCCTACAGTTTACATTCTAGTCTACCCACCCTGGTATTACACATTTCATGGCTCCCCCTTACCTGACTACACATTACATTCTAGTCTACCCACCCTGGTATTACACATCTCATGGCTCCTCCTTACCTGACTACACATTACATTCTAGTCTACCCACCCTGATATTAAACATCTCATGGCTCCCTCTTACCTTACTACACATTACATTCTAGTCTACCCACCCGGTATTACACATCTCATGGCTCCCCCTTACCTTACTACACATTGCATTCTAGTCTACCCACCCTGGTATTACACATTTCATGGCTCCCCCTTATCTGACTACACATTACATTCTAGTCTACCCATCCTGGTATTACACATCTCATGGCTTCCCTTACCTGACTACACATTGCATTCTAGTCTAATCACCCTGGTATTACACATCTCATGCCTCCCCCTTACCTGACTACACATTATATTCTAGTCTACCCACTCCGGTATTACACATCTCAGGGCTCCACCTTACCTTTCTACACATTGCATTCTAGTCTACCCACCCTGGTATTACACATCTCATAGCTCCTCCTTACCTTACTACACATTGCATTCTAGTCTACCCACCCTGGTATTACACATCTCATGGCTCCCCCTTACTTACTACACATTGCATTCTACTCTACCCACCCTGGTATTACACATCTCATGGGTCCCCCTTACCTTACTATACATTACATTCTAGCCTACCCACCCTGGTATTACACATCTCATGGCTCCCCCTTACCTAACTACATATTACATTCTAGTCTACCCACCCTGGTATTACACATCTCATGGCTTCCCCTTACCTGACTACACATTACATTCTAGTCTACCCACCCTGGTATTACACATCTCATGGCTCCCCCTTACCTGATTACACATTACATTCAGTCTACCCACCCTGGTATTACACATCTCATGGCTCCCCTTACCTGACTACACATTATATTCTAGTCTACCCACCCTGGTATTACACATCTCATGGATCCCCCTTACCTTACTATACATTACATTCTAGTCTACCCACCCTGGTATTACACATCTCATAGCTCCCCCTTACCTTACTACACATTACATTCTAGTCTACCCGCCCTGGTATTACACATCTCATGGTTCCCCCTTACCTGCATACAAATTACATTCTAGTCTACCCACCAAGGTATTGCACATCTCATGGCTCCCCCTTACCTATCTACATATTACATTCTAGTCTACCCACCCTGGTATTGCACATCTCATGGCTTCCCCTTACCTGCCTACACATTACATTTTAGTCTACCCACCCTGGTATTACACATCTCATGGCTCCCCATTACCTGACTACACATTATATTCTAGTCTACCCACTCCGGTATTACACATCTCAGGGCTCCCCCTTACCTTTCTACACATTGCATTCTAGTCTACCAACCCTGGTATTACACATCTCATAGCTCCTCCTTACCGTACTACACATTGTATTCTAGTCTACCCACCCTGGTATTACACATCTTATTGCTCCCCCTTACTTACTACACATTGCATTCTACTCTACCCACCCTGGTATTACACATCTCATGGCTCCCCCCTTACCTTACTACACATTATATTCTAGTCTACCCACCCTGGTATTACACATCTCATGGGTCCCCCTTACCTTACTATACATTACATTCTAGTCTACCCACCCTGGTATAACACATCTCATGGCTCCCCCTTACCTGACTATACATTACATTCTAGTCTACCCGCCCTGGTATTACACATCTCATGGTTCCCCCTTACCTGCCTACAAATTACATTCTAGTCTACCCACCAAGGTATTACACATCTCATGGCTCCCCCTTACCTAACTACATATTACATTCTAGTCTACCCACACTGGTATTACACATCTCATGGCTTCCCCTTACCTGCCTACACATTACATTCTTGTCTACCCACCCTGGTATTACACATCTCATGACTCCCCCTTACCTGACAACACATAATATTCTAGTCTACCCACCCTGGTATTACACATCTCATGGCTCCCCTTACCTGACTACACATTATATTCTAGTCTACCCACCCAGGTATTACACATCTCATGGCTCCCCCTTACCTGACTACACATAACATTCTAGTCTACCCACCCTGGTATTACACATCTCATGGCTCCCCTTACCTGACTACACATTATATTCTAGTCTACCCACCCTGGTATTACACATCTCATGGCTCCCCCTTACCTCACTACACATTACATTCTAGTCTATCCACTCTGGTATTACACATCTAAGGGCTCCCCCTTACCTGCCTACAGTTTACATTCTAGTCTACCCACCCTGGTATTACACATTTCATGGCTCCCCCTTACCTGACTACACATTACATTCTAGTCTACCCACCCTGGTATTACACATCTCATGGCTCCTCCTTACCTGACTACACATTACATTCTAGTCTACCCACCCTGATATTAAACATCTCATGGCTCCCTCTTACCTTACTACACATTACATTCTAGTCTACCCACCCGGTATTACACATCTCATGGCTCCCCCTTACCTTACTACACATTGCATTCTAGTCTACCCACCCTGGTATTACACATTTCATGGCTCCCCCTTACCTGACTACACATTACATTCTAGTCTACCCATCCTGGTATTACACATCTCATGGCTTCCCTTACCTGACTACACATTACATTCTAGTCTAATCACCCTGGTATTACACATCTCATGCCTCCCCCTTACCTGACTACACATTATATTCTAGTCTACCCACTCCTGGTATTACACATCTCATGGCTCCACCTTACCTTTCTACACATTGCATTCTAGTCTACCCACCCTGGTATTACACATCTCATAGCTCCTCCTTACCTTACTACACATTGCATTCTAGTCTACCCACCCTGGTATTACACATCTCATGGCTCCCCCTTACTTACTACACATTGCATTCTAGCTCTACCCACCCTGGTATTACACATCTCATGGGTCCCCCTTACCTTACTATACATTACATTCTAGTCTACCCACCCTGGTATTACACATCTCATGGCTCCCCCTTACCTGACTACACATTACATTCTAGTCTACCCGCCCTGGTATTACACATCTCATGGTTCCCCCTTACCTGCCTACAAATTACATTCTAGTCTACCCACCAAGGTATTACACATCTCATGGCTCCCCCTTACCTAACTACATATTACATTCTAGTCTACCCACCCTGGTATTACACATCTCATGGCTTCCCCTTACCTGACTACACATTACATTCTAGTCTACCCACCCTGGTATTACACATCTCATGGCACCCCCTTACATGACTACACATTACATTCTAGTCTACCCACCCTGGTATTACACATCTCATGGCTCCCCCTTACCTGATTACACATTACATTGAGTCTACCCACCCTGGTATTACACATCTCATGGCTCCCCTTACCTGACTACACATTATATTCTAGTCTACCCACCCTGGTATTACACATCTCATGGGTCCCCCTTACCTTACTATACATTACATTCTAGTCTACCCACCCTGGTATTACACATCTCATGGCTCCCCCTTACCTTACTACACATTACATTCTAGTCTACCCGCCCTGGTATTACACATCTCATGGTTCCCCCTTACCTGCATACAAATTACATTCTAGTCTACCCACCAAGGTATTACACATCTCATGGCTCCCCCTTACCTATCTACATATTACATTCTAGTCTACCCACCCTGGTATTGCACATCTCATGGCTTCCCCTTACCTGCCTACACATTACATTTTAGTCTACCCACCCTGGTATTACACATCTCATGGCTCCCCCTTACCTGATTACACATTACATTCAGTCTACCCACCCTGGTATTACACATCTCATGGCTCCCCTTACCTGACTACACATTATATTCTAGTCTACCCACCCTGGTATTACACATCTCATGGGTCCCCCTTACCTTACTATACATTACATTCTAGTCTACCCACCCTGGTATTACACATCTCATGGCTCCCCCTTACCTTACTACACATTACATTCTAGTCTACCCGCCCTGGTATTACACATCTCATGGTTCCCCCTTACCTGCATACAAATTACATTCTAGTCTTCCCACCAAGGTATTACACATCTCATGGCTCCCCCTTACCTATCTACATATTACATTCTAGTCTACCCACCCTGGTATTGCACATCTCATGGCTTCCCCTTACCTGCCTACACATTACATTTTAGTCTACCCACCCTGGTATTACACATCTCATGGCTCCCCCTTACCTGATTACACATTACATTCAGTCTACCCACCCTGGTATTACACATCTCATGGCTCCCCTTACCTGACTACACATTATATTCTAGTCTACACACCCTGGTATTACACATCTCATGGCTCCCCCTTACCTCACTACACATTACATTCTAGTCTACCCACCCTGGTATTACACATCTCAGGGCTCCCCCTTACCTGCCTACACTTTACATTCTAGTCTACCCACCCTGGTATTACACATCTCATGGCTCCCCCTTACCTGACTACACATTACATTCTAGTCTACCCACCCTGGTATTACACATCTCATGGCTCCCCTTACCTGACTACACATTACATTCTAGTCTACCCACCCTGGTATTACACATCTCATGGCTCCCCTTTACCTGACGACACATTACATTCTAGTCTACCCACCCTGGTATTACACATCTCATGGCTCCCCCTTACCTGACTACACATTACATTCTAGTCTACCCATCCTGGTATTACACATCTCATGGCTTCCCTTACCTGACTACACATTGCATTCTAGTCTACTCACCCTGGTATTACACATCTCATGCCTCCCCCTTACCTGACTACACATTATATTCTAGTCTACCCACTCCGGTATTACACATCTCAGGGCTCCCCCTTACCTTTCTACACATTGCATTCTAGTCTACCCACCCTGATATTACACATCTCATAGCTCCTCCTTACCTTACTACACATTGCATTCTAGTCTACCCACCCTGGTATTACACATCTTATGACTCCCCCTTACTTACTACACATTGCATTCTACTCTACCCACCCTGGTATTACACATCTCATGGCTCCCCCTTACCTTACTACACATTGCATTCTAGTCTACCCACCCTGGTATTACACATCTCATGGCTCCCCCTTACCTTTCTACACATTGCATTCTAGTCTACCCACCCTGGTATTACACATCTCATAGCTCCTCCTTACCGTACTACACATTGTATTCTATCTACCCACCCTGGTATAACACATCTCATTGCTCCCCCTTACTTACTACACATTGCATTCTACTCTACCCACCCTGGTATTACACATCTCATGGCTCCCCCTTACCTTACTACACATTATATTCTAGTCTACCCACCCTGGTATTACACATCTCATGGGTCCCCCTTACCTTACTATACATTACATTCTAGTCTACCCACCCTGGTATAACACATCTCATGGCTCCCCCTTACCTGACTACACATTACATTCTAGTCTACCCGCCCTGGTATTACACATCTCATGGTTCCCCCTTACCTGCCTACAAATTACATTCTAGTCTACCCACCAAGGTATTACACATCTCATGGCTCCCCCTTACCTAACTACATATTACATTCTAGTCTACCGACCCTGGTATTACACATCTCATGGCTTCCCCTTACCTGCCTACACATTACATTCTAGTCTACCCACCCTGGTATTACACATCTCATGGCTCCCCCTTACCTGACTACACATAACATTCTAGTCTACCCACCCAGGTATTACACATCTCATGGCTCCCCTTACCTGACTACACATTATATTCTAGTCTACCCACCCTGGTATTACACATCTCATGGCTCCCCCTTACCTGACTACACATAACATTCTAGTCTACCCACTCTGGTATTACACATCTCATGGCTCCCCTTACCTGACTACACATTATATTCTAGTCTACCCACCCTGGTATTACACATCTCATGGCTCCCCCTTACCTCACTACACATTACATTCTAGTCTACCCACCCTGGTATTACACATCTCATGGCTCCTCCTTACCTGCCTACAGTTTACATTCTAGTCTACCCACCCTGGTATTACACATCTCATGGCTCCTCCTTACCTGACTACACATTACATTCTAGTCTACCCACCCTGGTATTACACATCTCATGGCTCCTCCTTACCTGACTACACATTACATTCTAGTCTACCCACCCTGATATTAAACATCTCATGGCTCCCTCTTACCTTACTACACATTACATTCTAGTCTACCCACCCGGTATTACACATCTCATGGCTCCCCCTTACCTTACTACACATTGCATTCTAGTCTACCCACCCTGGTATTACACATTTCATGGCTCCCCCTTACCTGACTACACATTACATTCTAGTCTACCCATCCTGGTATTACACATCTCATGGCTTCCCTTACCTGACTACACATTGCATTCTAGTCTAATCACCCTGGTATTACACATCTCATGCCTCCCCCTTACCTGACTACACATTATATTCTAGTCTACCCACTCCGGTATTACACATCTCAGGGCTCCCCCTTACCTTTCTACACATTGCATTCTAGTCTACCCACCCTGGTATTACACATCTCATAGCTCCTCCTTACCTTACTACACATTGCATTCTAGTCTACCCACCCTGGTATTACACATCTCATGGCTCCCCCTTACTTACTACACATTGCATTCTACTCTACCCACCCTGGTATTACACATCTCATGGGTCCCCCTTACCTTACTATACATTACATTCTAGTCTACCCACCCTGGTATTACACATCTCATGGCTCCCCCTTACCTGACTACACATTACATTCTAGTCTACCCGCCCTGGTATTACACATCTCATGGCTCCCCCTTACCTGACTACACATTACATTCTAGTCTACCCGCCCTGGTATTACACATCTCATGGTTCCCCCTTACCTGCCTACAAATTACATTCTAGTCTACCCACCAAGGTATTACACATCTCATGGCTCCCCCTTACCTAACTACATATTACATTCTAGTCTACGCACCCTGGTATTACACATCTCATGGCTTCCCCTTACCTGCCTACACATTACATTCTAGTCTACCCACCCTGGTATTACACATCTCATGGCTCCCCCTTACCTGACTACACATTACATTCTAGTCTACCCACCCTGGTATTACACATCTCATGGCTCCCCCTTACCTGATTACACATTACATTGAGTCTACCCACCCTGGTATTACACATCTCATGGCTCCCCTTACCTGACTACACATTATATTCTAGTCTACCCACCCTGGTATTACACATCTCATGGGTCCTCCTTACCTTACTATACATTACATTCTAGTCTACCCACCCTGGTATTACACATCTCATGGCTCCCCCTTACCTTACTACACATTACATTCTAGTCTACCCGCCCTGGTATTACACATCTCATGGTTCCCCCTTACCTGCATACAAATTACATTCTAGTCTACCCACCAAGGTATTACACATCTCATGGCTCCCCCTTACCTATCTACATATTACATTCTAGTCTACCCACCCTGGTATTGCACATCTCATGGCTTCCCCTTACCTGCCTACACATTACATTTTAGTCTACCCACCCTGGTATTACACATCTCATGGCTCCCCCTTACCTGACTACACATAACATTCTAGTCTACCCACCCTGGTATTACACATCTCATGGCTCCCCCTTACCTGATTACACATTACATTCAGTCTACCCACCCTGGTATTACACATCTCATGGCTCCCCTTACCTGAATACACATTATATTCTAGTCTACACACCCTGGTATTACACATCTCATGGCTCCCCCTTACCTCACTACACATTACATTCTAGTCTACCCACCCTGGTATTACACATCTCAGGGCTCCCCCTTACCTGCCTACACTTTACATTCTAGTCTACCCACCCTGGTATTACACATTTCATGGCTCCCCCTTACCTGACTACACATTACATTCTAGTCTACCCACCCTGGTATTACACATCTCATGCCTCCCCCTTACCTGACTACACATTACATTCTAGTCTACCCACCCTGATATTAAACATCTCATGGCTCCCTCTTACCTTACTACACATTACATTCTAGTCTACCCACCCCGGTATTACACATCTCATGGCTCCCCCTTACCTTACTACACATTGCATTCTAGTCTACCCACCCTGGTATTACACATCTCATGGCTCCCCTTTACCTGACGACACATTACATTCTAGTCTACCCACCCTGGTATTACACATCTCATGGCTCCCCCTTACCTGACTACACATTACATTCTAGTCTACCCATCCTGGTATTACACATCTCATGGCTTCCCTTACCTGACTACACATTGCATTCTAGTCTACCCACTCCGGTATTACACATCTCAGGGCTCCCCCTTACCTTTCTACACATTGCATTCTAGTCTACCCACCCTGATATTACACATCTCATAGCTCCTCCTTTCCTTACTACACATTGCATTCTAGTCTACCCACCCTGGTATTACACATCTTATGACTCCCCCTTACTTACTACACATTGCATTCTACTCTACCCACCCTGGTATTACACATCTCATGGCTCCCCCTTACCTTACTACACATTGCATTCTAGTCTACCCACCCTGGTATTACACATCTCATGGCTCCCCCTTACCTTTCTACACATTGCATTCTAGTCTACCCACCCTGGTATTACACATCTCATAGCTCCTCCTTACCGTACTACACATTGTATTCTAGTCTACCCACCCTGGTATTACACATCTCATTGCTCCCCCTTACTTACTACACATTGCATTCTACTCTACCCACCCTGGTATTACACATCTCATGGCTCCCCCCTTACCTTACTACACATTATATTCTAGTCTACCCACCCTGGTATTACACATCTCATGGGTCCCCCTTACCTTACTATACATTACATTCTAGTCTACCCACCCTGGTATAACACATCTCATGGCTCCCCCTTACCTGACTACACATTACATTCTAGTCTACCCGCCCTGGTATTACACATCTCATGGTTCCCCCTTACCTGCCTACAAATTACATTCTAGTCTACCCACCAAGGTATTACACATCTCATGGCTCCCCCTTACCTAACTACATATTACATTCTAGTCTACCCACCCTGGTATTACACATCTCATGGCTTCCCCTTACCTGCCTACACATTACATTCTAGTCTACCCACCCTGGTATTACACATCTCATGGCTCCCCCTTATCTGACTACACATAACATTCTAGTCTACCCACCCTGGTATTACACATCTCATGGCTCCCCTTACCTGACTACACATTATATTCTAGTCTACCCACCCTGGTATTACACATCTCATGGCTCCCCCTTACCTGACTACACATAACATTCTAGTCTACCCACCCTGGTATTACACATTTCATGGCTCCCCTTACCTGACTACACATTATATTCTAGTCTACCCACCCTGGTATTACACATCTCATGGCTCCCCCTTACCTCACTACACATTACATTCTAGTCTACCCACCCTGGTATTACACATCTCAGGGCTCCCCCTTACCTGCCTACAGTTTACATTCTAGTCTACCCACCCTGGTATTACACATCTCATGGCTCCTCCTTACCTGACTACACATTACATTCTAGTCTACCCACCCTGATATTAAACATCTCATGGCTCCCTCTTACCTTACTACACATTACATTCTAGTCTACCCACCCCAGTATTACACATCTCATGGCTCCCCCTTACCTTACTACACATTGCATTCTAGTCTACCCACCCCAGTATTACACATCTCATGGCTCCCCCTTACCTTACTACACATTGCATTCTAGTCTACCCACCCTGGTATTACACATTTCATGGCTCCCCCTTACCTGACTACACATTACATTCTAGTCTACCCATCCTGGTATTACACATCTCATGGCTTCCCTTACCTGAATACACATTGCATTCTAGTCTAATCACCCTGGTATTACACATCTCATGCCTCCCCCTTACCTGACTACACATTATATTCTAGTCTACCCACTCCGGTATTACACATCTCAGGGCTCCCCCTTACCTTTCTACACATTGCATTCTAGTCTACCCACCCTGGTATTACACATCTCATAGCTCCTCCTTACCTTACTACACATTGCATTCTAGTCTACCCACCCTGGTATTACACATCTCATGGCTCCCCCTTGTGGTTATCTATTAATTTAAAATATCTCTACTTTCTACTAAATATAATATACTAAATCTCTATGGTGGTACCACTAAAACCAACACAGATAAATTGTGAAATAAACTCTATGAGGGTCCTCCATTATTTGTCAAACAGTTTATTTAGGAATCAATATATGTTAATAATAAGATAAATATTTACAGGTATATATATATATATCAATCTATTTTACAGATACAGTCCACATTTTAAGATACAGGGCAACTTTTCTAAACTAACCCCAATTGTGCTACACAGAATATTATCCCAGAAATACTTAGCCAGATTCTCTGTGTCCAACATCATCCATCTTTACAGCATGCCCAGGATACAAAAGAGAGGGAGAGGCTCTGGTGTTACAATATTTTATAACCCAATTCAAAAGGGAGTGGCTTATCAAATGCCACTCAAAAAGACCAATGGGAGTGTCTATAGTTCAGAGAGAAAGGTGTACCTGGGGGAAGGGATCCCAATAACAGCTAGGTGAATATTCCAGTGATAAAATGGCACCACATTCCCTCACTTTTTCTTCTCCTATGTTGCCCCGTTTTCTAGTTATCCCCACTAGTACAGAATAACACAGTGGGAGCGAAAACCTTACAGGAGAAATTCTCCCACCATCCCTTCGAAATAATTCCCTCGGCGATATGGCTTCCCCTTACCTGACTACACATAACATTCTAGTCTACCCACCCTGGTATTACACATCTCATGGCTCCCCCTTACCTGATTACACATTACATTCAGTCTACCCACCCTGGTATTACACATCTCATGGCTCCCCTTACCTGACTACACATTATATTCTAGTCTACACACCCTGGTATTACACATCTCATGGCTCCCCCTTACCTCACTACACATTACATTCTAGTCTACCCACCCTGGTATTACACATCTCAGGGCTCCCCCTTACCTGACTACACATTACATTCTAGTCTACCAACCCTGGTATTACACATTTCATGGCTCCCCCTTACCTGACTACACATTACATTCTAGTCTACCCACCCTGGTATTACACATCTCATGGCTCCCCCTTACCTGACTACACATTACATTCTAGTCTACCCACCCTGATATTAAACATCTCATGGCTCCCTCTTACCTTACTACACATTACATTCTAGTCTACCCACCCCGGTATTACACATCTCATGGCTCCCCCTTACCTTACTACACATTGCATTCTAGTCTACCCACCCTGGTATTACACATCTCATGGCTCCCCTTTACCTGACGACACATTACATTCTAGTCTACCCACCCTGGTATTACACATCTCATGGCTCCCCCTTACCTGACTACACATTACATTCTAGTCTACCCATCCTGGTATTATACATCTCATGGCTTCCCTTACCTGACTACACATTGCATTCTAGTCTACTCACCCTGGTATTACACATCTCATGCCTCCCCCTTACCTGACTACACATTATATTCTAGTCTACCCACTCCGGTATTACACATCTCAGGGCTCCCCCTTACCTTTCTACACATTGCATTCTAGTCTACCCACCCTGATATTACACATCTCATAGCTCCTCCTTACCTTACTACACATTGCATTCTAGTCTACCCACCCTGGTATTACACATCTTATGACTCCCCCTTACTTACTACACATTGCATTCTACTCTACCCACCCTGGTATTACACATCTCATGGCTCCCCCTTACCTGACGACACATTACATTCTAATCTCCCAATCCTGGTATTACAAATCTCATGGCTCCCCCTTACCTGACTACACATTACATTCTAGTCTACCCACCATGGTATTAAACATCTCATGGCTCTCCCTTACCTGACTACACATTGCATTCAGTCTACCCACCCTGGTATTACACATCTCTTGGCTCCCCCTTACCTTACTACACATTGCATTTTAGTCTACCCACCCTGGTCTTACACATCGCATGGGTCCCCCTTACCTTACTATACATTACATGCTAGTCTACCCACCCTGGTATTACACATCTCATGGCTCCCCCTTACCTGACTACACATTACATTCTAGTCTACCCGCCCTGGTATTACACATCTCATGGTTCCCCCTTACCTGCCTACAAATTACATTCTAGTCTACCCACCCTGGTATTACACATCTCATGGCTCCCCCTTACCTGACGACACATTACATTCTAATCTCCCCATCCTGGTATTACAAATCTCATGGCTCCCCCTTACCTGACTACACATTGCATTCTAGTCTACACACCCTGGTATTACACATCTCATGGCTCCCCCTTACCTGACAACACATTACATTCTAGTCTACTTACCCTGGTATTACACATCTCATGGCTCCCCCTTACCTGACTACACATTGCATTCTAGTCTACCCACCCTGGTATTACACATCTCATGGCTCCCCCTTACCTTACTACACATTGCATTCTAGTCTACCCACCCTGGTATTACAAATCTCATGGCTCCCCCTTACCTTTCTACGCATTGCATTCTAGTCTACCCACCCTGATATTACACATCTCATAGCTCCCCCTTACCTGACGACACATTACATTCTAATCTCCCAATCCTGGTATTACAAATCTTATGACTCCCCCTTACTTACTACACATTGCATTCTACTCTACCCACCCTGGTATTACACATCTCATGGCTCCCCCTTACCTGACGACACATTATATTCTAATCTCCCAATCCTGGTATTACAAATCTCATGGCTCCCCCTTACCTGACTACACATTACATTCTAGTCTACCCACCCTGGTATTACACATCTCATGGCTCCCCCTTACCTGACTACACATTACATTCTAGTCTACCCACCCTGGTATTACACATCTCATGGCTCCCCCTTACCTGACTACACATTACATTCTAGTCTACCCACCATGGTATTAAACATCTCATGGCTCTCCCTTACCTGACTACACATTGCATTCAGTCTACCCACCCTGGTATTACACATTTCATGGCTCCCCTTACCTGACTACACATTACATGCTAGTCTACCCACCCCGGTTTTACACATCTCATGGTTCCCCCTTACCTGACTACACATTACATTCTAGTCTACTCACCCTGGTATTACACATCTCATGGTTCCCCCTTACCTGCCTACAAATTACATTCTAGTCTACCCACCCTGGTATTACACATCTCATGGCTCCCCCTTACCTGACTACACATTGCATTCTAGTCTACCCACCCTGGTATTACACATCTCATGGCTCCCCCTTACCTGACTACACATTACATTCTAGTCTACCCACCCTGGTATTATACAGCTCATGGCTCCCCCTTACCTGACTACACATTACATTCTAGTCTACCCACCCTGGTATTACACATCTCATGGCTCCCCCTTACCTGCCTACAAATTACATTCTAGTCTACCCACCCTGGTATTACACATCTCATGGCTCCCCCTTACCTGACGACACATTACATTCTAGTCTACCCACCCTGGTATTACACATCTCATGGCTCCCCCTTACCTGACGACACATTACATTCTAGTCTACCCACCCTGGTATTACACATCTCATGGCTCCCCCTTACCTGCCTACAAATTACATTCTAGTCTACCCATCCTGGTATTACAAATCTCATGGCTCCCCCTTACCTGACTACACATTACATTCTAGTCTACCCACCCTGGTATTACACATCTCATGGCTCCCCTTACCTTATTACACATTACATTCTAGTCTACCCACCCTGGTCTTACACATCTCAGGGCTCCCCCTTACCTGATTACACATTACATTCTAGTCTACCCGCCCTGGTATTACACATCTCATGGCTCCCCCTTACCTGCCTACACATTACATTCTAGTCTACCCACCCTGGTATTACACATCTCATGGCTCCCCCTTACCTGACGACAAATTACATTCTAATCTCCCCATCCTGGTATTACAAATCTCATGGCTCCCCCTTACCTGACTACACATTGCATTCTAGTCTACCCGCCCTGGTATTACACATCTCATGGCTCCCCCTTACCTGACTACACATTACATTCTAGTCTACCCACCCTGGTATTACACATCTCATGGCTCCCTCTTACCTGACTACACATTGCATTCTAGTCTACCCACCCTGGTATTACACATCTCATGGCTCCCCCTTACCTTACTACACATTGCATTCTAGTCTACCCACCCTGGTATTACAAATCTCATGGCTCCCCCTTACCTGACGACACATTGCATTCTAGTCTACCCACCAAGGTATTACACATCTCATGGCTCCCCCTTACCTGACTACACATTACATTCTAGTCTACCCACCCTGGTATTACACATCTCATGGCTCCCCCTTAACCTGACGACACATTACATTCTAATCTCCCAATCCTGGTATTACACATCTCATGGCTCCCCCTTACCTGACTACACATTACATTCTAGTCTACCCACCCTGGTATTACACATCTCATGGCTCCCCCTTACCTTACTACACATTACATTCTAGTCTACCCACCCTGGTATTACACATCTCATGGCTTCCCCTTACCTTACTACACATTGCATTCTAGTCTACCCGCCTTGGTATTACACATCTCATGGCTCCCCCTTACCTTACTACACATTACATTCTAGTCTACCCACCCTGGTATTACACATCTCATGGCTTCCCCTTACCTTACTACACATTGCATTCTAGTCTACCCGCCTTGGTATTACACATCTCATGGCTCCCCCTTACCTTACTACACATTACATTCTAGTCTACCCACCCTGGTATTACACATCTCATGGCTCCCCCTTACCTTACTACACATTACATTCTAGTCTACCCACCCTGGTATTTCACATTGCATGGCTCCCCTTTACCAGACTACACATTGCTAAACTTAAATGGCTGCATTTTGCAAGCGCTGCAAGCGAATTCAGTGCTCGCTTGGAACGTTCAGAGAACACTTCCAAGCGAGGGACTGGGTGTTCGCTGAGCTCTCGGATGACTTATTCGAGCAATCTCAGATCTCAGATGCTTCTAAAGATGGCAGCCTCCATGAGCAACACGTGTGTTTTTATATATATATATATATATATATATTTTGTGCATATACAGTATATATATATTGTATATATATATATATATATATATATATATAATATAGTGTTGTAAATATAATAATATTTTCCTGCTCACCGTCACTCAATCTTCAATAAGCGTCTCCTGTCTCCCCTGCTTTTCATAAATACATGCCGGAAGTTGTAGTCATTGGCTTCTTCGCTGCCCTGTGAAGAATTTGTTTGGGCAGCGTGGTGACAGGAGACGTTTCGTTGGGAACGTTGGGAAAGTTTTTTTATAAGCTCCCTTACTTGTGACGTCTCCATAGCACCGCGTCATCGCTGAAGAAGCTGTGCCGGCGCTGGCTCTGGCATTTGCCGAACGCGGCCAATATAACAGATGAGGATCAGGACAGATAAAGAAGACCAGAATTTTTTTTTTTTACGTACAGTAACTAAAAAACTAGAGACAAAGAAGTGAAAACATAAGTCACAACCCCCTCTGTGGTGGGAGTACTGCACTGAACACAATATTAACAGACTAAATAGAAGGGACTCTTAAAGGGAAAGTCTAGTCCAAAATAAACTTTCATGATTCAGATAAGGAATGTAATTTTAAACAACTTTCCAATTTACTTTATTCTTTTGGTATTCTTAGTTGAAAGCTAAACCTAGGTAGGCTCATATGCGAATTTCTTAGACCTTGAAGGGCGCCTCTTATCTGAATGCATTTTGATAGTTTTTAACAACTAGATGGCGTTAGTTCATCTGTGTCATATAGATAACATTGTTCTCAGGCACATGGAGTTACCTAGGAGTCAACACTGATTGGCTAAAGTGCAAGTCTGTCAAAAGAACTGAAATAAGGGGCAGTCTGCAGAGGATTAGATACAAGACAATCACAGAGGTTAAAAGTCTATTAATATAACTGTTGGTTATGCAAAACTAGGGACTGGGTAATAAATGAATTATCTAATAGAGCAGTTGTTAACTGTGTAATTGTAATAATGAATCATGAACATAAACATACTAGTACTCTGTTACACAAGATATTGCTATTTTGCCATTATAAAATATATACCAAAAATAAGATGCATTTTATAAATAAGGTTGATCACTCCCATTATTTTCCCAGAAAAACATTGTGCACCTGTGGATTTGCAACCTAGAACAAACTCTATATCTTTCTCTCATAAGAGAAACTCAATTAGTATAAAATTAAAAATTATTTTCTGATGATAAAAATACAGTGAAAGTAAGGAACACAAAAGACACTTAACGTATGATGCTAAATAAAGAAATAATAAGGTATGAATATATACATAATGAAAAGAAAACAATTATATGAGATTATATGTATCACATCATAGCAAATAAATCTATTTTCTGGGACCAATGTACCCCCCAAAATACCCTGAAAATATACATACATATATATATATATATATATATATATATATATATATATATATATATATATATATATATTTATATATTATTTGTCTTTCGGAAGTGTATATTTATATGTACCCTACTAAGTACAAAAATTAAGTAATATTGTGATCTTAACACATGCTTTTACTTAATCTACTCACTGATCTGAAACACAAAACAAATCCATGGCAGTTGTGAGTGAGTCTCAGCCATATGCCACTTGCAAGAGAAATACCTTCTTGTTGTGTGTAATTACTGACTGATAGGTATAAACTGCTGCACAGCCACTGGCTGGATCAAATCAGTGACTTTGAAGTTATTCAGATAAATAGGATTAGTCATACTTGTGTGGAGGAAGAAAGCCTGGCCAAATGTAGTTCAGTCCAAATGGTTTTAGTACATTTCTTAGCAGTGATTAGACATTTCCTTGTAAAACAGGCATTTTATGCATTGCTGGTTTCTAAATACATCTTTCATCAATTTGTCACAGTGATTTGCCTATAGAAGCAAAACGTTTCCTCTTATTGTTCTTTGCAAGTCTAGGGCATTGTAATCCAATTAACTGTGCAGTATTTCTTATGCAGTCATATATACACAAAACACTCTACTGTTTTATTATCCCTCAATGTCCCAACAAGTATTACAAAGATGAAAAATGATGTTACAGATCAGAGACGTTTTGACAACCTTTATACAAATGTGCAAAAGATAAAACACATTAATACATATTATACAATTAAATTATATACACATTTTATTCATGGTTGTCAATTATAAATTGTACCTATGTGGAACTTATTTTATGCATTACCCCAGCTACTCAAACATATAGCTAATCTAAGTGCCTGCAAGCTTTACGCTCATAGCGCTCATTTCCATCAAGCCGTAATTAGGTTTGTGCAAGGTAGCAAACCGATAAATATGCTGCCAGAAGAAATGTGGTTTATCGACTGCTTCTGATGGTGCGTTATACCTCAAGATCGGAAACCAGGTCCTGCATGCAGAAAATATTTTCGTGTACCATAGAAAGCATTAGAAGCCGTTAAACGATAGCTTATTCCAGGTTTACAATGAACGCACAAACCGTTAATACACTTCGAAGGCTGTCGATAAATTTAAAAAAATTACACCCTGCTCAACTATGTGTTAAAGGGGAAAAATTGCTTTTTGAGACCTATTTCCCATTAAAATTTTAAAACTTGCAGATAATGCAAGTGTTTCAATATCTACATAATTTAAACTAGACCTATGCCTAGGGCAGTAATACATATTACATATATTAATAAAGAAAATATAATTATAATAAACAATTGTATTTGCTTATAGTTAAAAAATATGTATTATAAATAAGTGTATCTTTCTTTTTGTTTCTCTTTTAAGGTGATCACAGGTAAGGAGCGCAGATGTTTAAAGTAAATTTTATAGTATAAGGTCAGGTTACTATAGCAACTAATAGCAACTAATTGATTTTCAAGAAATCCGACGTGGGATGGAAGCGTTAACACAACTTTAACTTACGCCTACACAAAAAGAGCGACTGCATGCAATGCGCAAAATATTTCAATGGAAACCTATGTACTATAATGGAGCCACAAATTACTTTTAGCTGTCAGACACTTTGGTAGCTTATAGCTCAATTTTTTATGGCTCAGTGGAAACGAGACCATATTTTGTAGCAATTGGGAGCATTAAGAAATGACATTCATTAAGAAATTTAGTAGCTTTTTCTTTCCTGATTTTTCTCTGTAATTTCCCTAAATCAGAGATATTTTTCCAGCTTTGTAGAATAAATAGATACCAAAGTATGTTATACCAGAGTTTATTATTACCAAGTGTAAAAAAGAGCAGAATCCCCAAACGAAAATGACATTAATTTCACATATTGTTTCCTATTTGAAAGCTTATAAGGACATGCAAGACAAAAGTAAACCTTCACGATCAGATAGATCGTGTAATTAAATAAAATAAAAAACTTTCAAATTTAGTTCTATTATCAAATTGATCTTTTTTCCTAGGTATTCTTTGTTTTCCAGTATAACATACTGAGATATGCTCAGCAGCATTTATGTAGAACATTGTTGCCATATACGTGCACATCCATGAGTCAACCTTGCCTATGTTACGTTTAAAAGGGACACAAAAAGTGTATTATTGCGCTACTGCTTGCGTATGTGCTTAACATGCTTAAATAAGTTAAATACATAGTTAAAGTCAGCTTAAGGGCTTGCAATGCACTACTGGGAGCTAGCAGAACACATCTGATGATCCAATGACAAGAGGCATATATGTGTTTCCATCAATCCCCGGCTGGCTCCCATTAGTGCATTGCTGCTCCTAAGCATACTTCAGTATGTTTTTGAACAAAGGATGCAAATAGATTGAAGTTATTTGTATACCAAGAAAAGTATGTACATATGAATGTTTGACCTATAAGGCATGAGAAGTGATAATTTGCACCCAGTTTTTTTTAATATTTAATTTTAGTGAATTGAGAGGGAAAATGTTTTCATTTATTTTGTCCGAATAACAATCACTCTTCTAACCTAAGGTGAAATGAAACATTGGTATCAGAAGTCTGAATGTACAAGCTATACCTTATTCTCTTTTCAATGTGAAAAAATAGTTGCCTATATAGATAACTTGAAGAATAATAATAGGGATATAAAATAAGAATTATGTAAATAATATTATAATAACAATATAAAAATCACCTACCTAATAACGGCTAGATTTAGAGTTTTGTCGGTAACGACCCGAAAAGCTAACGCCGGCTTTTTTCTGGCCGCACCATAAAAATAACTCTTTTATTGAGAGTCCACATAAAGGCTTCGTTAGGCTCCAAAAAAGGAGCGTAGAGCATTTTTAACGCAGCTTCAACTCTCGATACCAGAGTTGCTTACGCAAGCGGCCAGCCTCAAAAACGTGCTTGTGCACGATTCCCCCATAGGAAACAATAGGGCTGTTTGAGCTGAAAAAAAACCTAACACCTGCAAAAAAGCCGCGTTCAGCTCCTAACGCAGCCCCATTGTTTGCTATGCGGAAACACTTCCTACGTCTGCACCTAACACTCTAACATGTACCCCGAGTCTAAACACCCCTAACCTTACACTTATTAACCCCTAATCTGCCGCCCCCGCTATCGCTGACCCCTGCATATTATTATTAACCCCTAATCTGCCGCTCCGTAAACCGCTGCTACTTACATTATCCCTATGTACCCCTAATCTGCTGCCCTAACATCGCCGACCCCTATATTATATTTATTAACCCCTAATCTGCCCCCCACAACGTCGCCTCCACCTGCCTACACTTATTAACCCCTAATCTGCCGAGCGGACCTGAGCGCTACTATAAAAAAGTTATTAACCCCTAATCCGCCTCACTAACCCTATAATAAATAGTATTAACCCCTAATCTGCCCTCCCTAACATCGCCAACACCTAACTTCAATTATTAACCCCTAATCTGCCAACTGGAGCTCACCGCTATTCTAATAAATGTATTAACCCCTAAAGCTAAGTCTAACCCTAACACTAACACCCCCCTAATTTAAATATAATTTACATCTAACAAAATTAATTATCTCTTATTAAATAAATTATTCCTATTTAAAGCTAAATACTTACCTGTAAAATAAATCCTAATATAGCTACAATATAAATTATAATTACATTGTAGCTATTTTAGGATTAATATTTATTTTACAGGCAACTTTGTAATTATTTTAACCATGTACAATAGCTATTAAATAGTTAAGAACTATTTAATATTTACCTAGTTAAAATAATTACAAAATTACCTGTAAAATAAATCCTAACCTAAGTTAGAATTAAACCTAACACTATACTATCATTAAATTAATTAAATAAAATACCTACAATTACCTACAATTAAACCTAACACTACACTATCAATAAATAAATTAAATACAATTCCTACAAATAACTACAATGAAATAAACTAACTAAAGTACAAAAAAATAAAAAAGAACTAAGTTACAAAAAATAAAAAAATATTTACAAACATAAGAAAAATATTACAACAATTTTAAACTAATTACACCTACTCTAAGCCCCCTAATAAAATAACAAAGACCCCCAAAATAAAAAATGCCCTACCCTATTCTAAATTACTAAAGTTCAAAGCTCTTTTACCTTACCAGCCCTGAACAGGGCCCTTTGCGGGGCATGCCCCAAGAAGTTCAGCTCTTTTGCCTGTAAAAAAAAAACATACAATACCCCCCCCAACATTACAACCCACCACCCACATACCCCTAATCTAACCCAAACCCCCCTTAAATAAACCTAACACTAAGCCCCTGAAGATCATCCTACCTTGTCTTCACCTCACCAGGTATCACTGATCCGTCCTGGCTCCAAAATCTTCATCCAACCCAAGCGGGGGCTGGCGATCCATCATCCGGTGGCTGAAGAGGTCCAGAAGAGGCTCCAAAGTCTTCATCCTATCCAGGAAGAAGAGGCGATCCGGACCGGCAACCATCTTGATCCAAGCGGCATCTTCTATCTTCATCCGATGACGACCGGCTCTATCCTGAAGACCTCCACCGCGGACCCATCTTCTTACGGCGACGTCCAACTGAAGAATGACGGTTCCTTTAAGGGACGTCATCCAAGATGGCGTCCCTCGAATTCCGATTGGCTGATAGGATTCTATCAGCCAATCGGAATTAAGGTAGGAATATTCTGATTGGCTGATGGAATCAGCCAATCAGAATCAAGTGCAATCCGATTGGCTGATCCAATCAGCCAATCAGATTGAGCTTGCATTCTATTGGCTGTTCCGATCAGCCAATAGAATGCGAACTCAATCTGATTGGCTGATTGGATCAGCCAATCGGATTGAACTTGATTCTGATTGGCTGATTCCATCAGCCAATCAGAATATTCCTACCTTAATTCCGATTGGCTGATAGAATCCTATCAGCCAATCGGAATTCGAGGGACGCCATCTTGGATGACGTCCCTTACAGGAACCGTCATTCTTCAGTTGGACGTCGCCGGAAGAAGATGGGTCCGCGGTGGAGGTCTTCAGGATGGAGCCGGTCGTCATCGGATGAAGATAGAAGATGCCGCTTGGATCAAGATGGTTGCCGGTCCGGATTGCCTCTTCTTCCCGGATAGGATGAAGACTTTGGAGCCTCTTCTGGACCTCTTCAGCCACCGGATGATGGATCGCCAGCCCCCGCTTGGGTTGGATGAAGATTTTGGAGCCAGGACGGATCGGTGATACCTGGTGAGGTGAAGACAAGGTAGGATGATCTTCAGGGGCTTAGTGTTAGGTTTATTTAAGGGGGGTTTGGGTTAGATTAGGGGTATGTGGGTGGTGGGTTGTAATGTTGGGGGGGGTTATTGTATGTTTTTTTTTTACAGGCAAAAGAGCTGAACTTTTTGGGGCATGCCCCGCAAAGGGCCCTGTTCAGGGCTGGTAAGGTAAAAGAGCTTTGAACTTTAGTAATTTAGAATAGGGTAGGGCATTTTTTATTTTGGGGGTCTTTGTTATTTTATTAGGGGGCTTAGAGTAGGTGTAATTAGTTTAAAATTGTTGTAATATTTTTCTTATGTTTGTAAATATTTTTTTATTTTTTGTAACTTAGTTCTTTTTTATTTTTTGTACTTTAGTTAGTTTATTTCATTGTAGTTATTTGTAGATATTGTATTTAATTAATTTATTGATAGTGTAGTGTTAGGTTTAATTGTAGGTAATTATAGGTATTTTATTTAATTAATTTAATGATAGTATAGTGTTAGGTTTAATTGTAACTTAGGTTAGGATTTATTTTACAGGTAATTTTGTAATTATTTTAACTAGGTAGCTATTAAATAGTTCTTAACTATTTAATAGCTATTGTACCTGGTTAAAATAATTACAAAGTTGCCTGTAAAATAAATATTAATCCTAAAATAGCTACAATGTAATTATAATTTATATTGTAGCTATATTAGGATTTATTTTACAGGTAAGTATTTAGCTTTAAATAGGAATAATTTATTTAATAAGAGTTAATTTATTTGGTTAGATTAAAATTATATTTAATTTAGGGGGGTGTTAGTGTTAGGGTTAGACTTAGCTTTAGGGGTTAATACATTTATTAGAATAGCGGTGAGCTCCGGTCGGCAGATTAGGGGTTAATAATTGAAGTTATGTGTCGGCGA
Source organism: Bombina bombina (assembly GCF_027579735.1). Classification (NCBI taxonomy): domain Eukaryota; kingdom Metazoa; phylum Chordata; class Amphibia; order Anura; family Bombinatoridae; genus Bombina; species Bombina bombina. The sequence continues at coordinate 115,599,296 of NC_069501.1, read as the reverse complement.
TGTTAGGGAGGGCAGATTAGGGGTTAATACTATTTATTATAGGGTTAGTGAGGCGGATTAGGGGTTAATAACTTTATTATAGTAGCGGTGCGGTCCGCTCGGCAGATTAGGGGTTAATAAGTGTAGGCAGGTGGAGGCGACGTTGAGGGGGGCAGATTAGGAGTTAATAAATATAATATAGGGGTCGGCGGTGTTAGGGGCAGCAGATTAGGGGTACATAGCTATAATGTAGGTGGCGGCGCTTTGCGGTCGGCAGATTAGGGGTTAATTATTGTAGGTAGCTGGCGGCGACGTTGTGGGGGGCAGATTAGGGGTTAATAAATTAAATACAGGGGTCGGCGGTGTTAGGGGCAGCAGATTAGGGGTACATAAGTATAAAGTAGGTGGCGGTCGGCAGATTAGGGGTTAAAAAAATTTAATCGAGTGGCGGCGATGTGGGGGGGCCTCGGTTTAGGGGTACATAGGTAGTTTATGGGTGTTAGTGTACTTTAGAGTACAGTAGTTAAGAGCTTTATGAACCGGCGTTAGCCCAAAAAGCTCTTAACTACTGACTTTTTTCTGTGGCTGGAGTTTTGTCGTTAGATTTCTAACGCTCACTTCAGACACGACTCTAAATACCGGAGTTAGAAAGATCCCATTGAAAAGATAGGATACGCAAATGACATAAGGGGATCTGCGGTATGGAAAAGTTGCGGCTGAAAAGTGAGCGTTAGACCCTTTTTTGAGTGACTCCAAATACCGGAGTTAGCCTAAAACCAGCGTTAGGAGCCTCTAACGCTGGTTTTGACGGCTAACGTCAAACTCCAAATTTAGGCCTAAATATTGCAACACAGACAGCGCTGTGGGGTTGAATAGTGTTTCTCAACTCCAGTCTTCAAGTACCCTAACAGGCCAGATTTTCAAGATATCTGAACTAGAGCACAGGTGATATGAAATTATCAGCTGATCAGTAACTATGGTTACTAACTTGCTCTTACCCAATCAGTTGATTATTTTACCTGTTATCTACAAACCCAATTCCGAAAAAGTTGGAACAGTATGGAAAATGCAAAAAACTAACCAAAAGAGTTGTTTGAAAATTCCATTCACCCTGTACTATATTGAAAACACATTATTAACCCATTATTTGATGTTTTACTTTGTGAATTTAATTTAAAAATCATACACTAATTTCCAATCTGATGACTGCAACACATTGCAAAAAACTTGGGACAGGGACAATTTAGGACTAATAGCGATGTGACAAGTTGAAATAAGAAGGTGATGTCAAACAGGTGAGGCAATCGTGTAAGCATAGTATATAAGGATGGAAATAGTGGCAACGGTGTTAGTTTAAGCAAATATCAACCCCTTCATAATATAGTATGGTGAAATAATAGTAGATATATAATCTATTCAGTATTCATTATATACCAGTTAGTATCACTGGTGAAGTGTAGGAGAAGGGGGGTGCTGACTGTCTGATAGATATATAGGTACAAAAAAAGAGAGAGAAGTTTGACAGTACCCAGCACTCACAAAACACTATATAGTAACAGTATGCATTGAAAACCGGATTGTGTCAAGAACTGGTTATTAAAACGTAACTTTTACTAATGATAGAATAAAAAGGGTGGTAAATAGTACCAAATGTATAACATAAATATGTGAGACATACATTTAAAACTTAGATTAAGAAACAGATCAGGACTGTGTGTGTGAGACTTCAAAAACAGAATTACTTCCCTGGGAAATAGTTCAAATACATCGTAACCCTCAGGGCTCAGAGAATACACGGATTGCTCTAAAGCTAATCTAAAAAGGGGATTGACCCCAACAACATTACCTAATCTGAGCAATACTGGTATCTAGAGCAGGAGAGGAAACGGTTTATAAATGACTGATTAAGGAAGGCAATTGCCACATCAATATGAGCTTAGAAAGGTCCCTCAGACGTCACTGTCTCAAAAACCATCATGAGTCTGTAATGGATAACCTGACATGGGCTCAGGAATACTTTGGTAAACCTTTGTCAGTCAACACCATTCGCCGCTGCATCCACAGAAGAAAGTTACTCAGCCAACTTCTCTGGGTTCGGTCTCATCTGAGATGGACAGTAGCACAGTGGAATCTGACAAGTCAACATTTCAAACAGTTTTTGGAAAAAACAGCCTTCGAGTTCTCCAGGCCAAAGAGGAAAAGGACCATCCAAGTTGTTATCAGTGTCAGGTCCAAAAGCCAGTGTCTGTCATGGTATGGTGGGGGGGGGGGGGTCAGTGGGTAACTTGTACATGTGAGCGCACCATTAATGAAGATATGTATACATTTTGGAGAAACATATGCTGCCATCCAGACGTCGTCTTTTCCAGGAACTTCCCTGTATTTTCCAGCAGGATAAAGCCAAACCCCATTCTGCCCAGATTACAATCTCATGGTTTCGTAAGCAAAGAGTGCGGGTGCTAGCATGGCTTGCCTGCTGTCCTGACCTGTCTCCGATTGAGAATGTGTGGCGCATTATGAAGCGCAAAATAAGGCAATGAAGTCCCCGAAGAGTTGCGCAGCTGAAGACATGCATAATGGATGAATGGGGTAAAACTCCACTTGCTAAATTTAACCATCAGGGTTAAGATTACATATGTGGCGTTGCCCGCAAAAGCCGGCAACACCGTTTTTTACGCAGTTTTGGTATCATATATATATTTCACCCGTCACGCGCAATTTTTACTCTAATAAGCTAACATAGAACTGCGTTGCAAATCGTTATCACATATTCAGTGCAAGGACTTACGCGGTGAAAATTTATCAATTTTACTCCATTTTCACCTCGCCACACATAGGCAGGCACTGCAAGCCTTACGCTGAAAATGTGTGCAGCGTATCTCCTGTAACGCCCTGAAAATATTAACACCTAATGCATGCACAGTATCTACCTGTCAACCGCAATCCCCCACCGCAATAACCAATAAAGTATATTAACCCCTAATCCGCCATTAACCCACATCGCAATAAACCTAATAAATTTATTAACCCCTTATCCGCCATTAACCCACATCGAAATAAACCTAATAAATGTATTAACCCTAATCTGCCATTAAACCACATTGCAATAAACCTAATAAAACTATAAACCCCTAAACTGCCATTAACCCACAACGCAATAAACCTAATAAAACTATTAACCCCAACGCAAATAACTAATTAAATTACTAAGCCCCCTAACCTAACACCCCCTAAATTAACCCTAATTACCTAAATAAAAAAAGTTACAATAAAAATAAAAAAGCTAACATTACTTAAAAATAAAAATTAAAAAAATTAAATTAATCTTAGATTACAAAAAATAAAAAGTGTAACTATACATAAAATATAAACCACATTATCAAAAATAAAAAAAAATTAAACATAATCCCTATGAAAATAAAAAAGCCCCCCAAAATAAAAACACCCCCTGATCTAATACTAAACTACCAATATCCCTTAAAAGGATCTTTTTAAGGGCATTGCCCTAAGTTAAACACCTTAAAAAATACTAAGTCCCCCCTCTAACAGTAAAACCCACCACCCAACAAACCCCCCAAAATAAAAAAACCTAACACTAAAAAATCCTAAACTACCAAATGCCCCTTAAGGGGCATTTGTATGGGCATTGCCTTTAAAAGGGCTCTTTTATTCCCCTTTTAGGGCATTCAGCTCTTTTAAGAGTGTCCAATAAATCCCTAATCTAAAAAAATAAAAAAATCCTAACTCTTACCCCCAAATAGGTACTCACCGTTCCTTAAGTCCGGCAGAGAAGGTCTTGTTCCAGGCGCTGAAGTCTTCTTCCAAGCGGCTGACATCTTCTTCCAAGTGGGGACCACTTCATTCTTTATCCAGGACCAAGCCGGCGCGGAGCAGAGATGAGAGCGCAGAGCAGGACCGGCGACTGTGGAGCCATGGAGCGTGGAGGATCCTCTTCGTGCGATCACCTTCGCATTGATCACCGCCGCATGAATTTAAGGTACGCGTTTAAATATGGCGTCCCTTACATTCTTATTGGCTGATTTGATACTTCAAATTTAAATCAGAAAATAGGATGAAAGCTACTGAAATCCTATTGGGTGGATATAAAGAACAAGAGATGCGCATGTGTGTACCAATAACACTAATGACAAGAACCAGATATAACCCTAATCAGGGTACTCAAATTTGTGAGGAGCACTCAGACAGTGCTATTGGATACAGGCTGGATATTTTGCAGCAACCCAGCTCATTGTTCAGTCCTGGATAATCAGAAGAAGTACTTAGACATCGCTAGTTTATCCAAACTTACAGCACTTTATGAACTACCGGTGGGGTTTATGTAATACCCCTATGTGCAAGGGGAAATTATGGGCTTTGCGGGTTTCAGCAGTTGCGCTGAAGCTTTTGCCGCATATGTAATCTCTCCCCAGGTGTCTTCAGTGCCCAAACGCTTAATAAGTGTTATTAAAAGAAAAGGTGATGTTACACAGTGGCAAGCAGTCGACTGACTCAACTTTTTTGGAGTGTGTTGCAGTCATCAGATTTGAAATGAATGTTTCAAAAATACATTAAATTCTCAAAGTAAAACACCAAATAAAGTGTTAATAATGTGTTTTAAATTAACAGGGTAAATTTAAATTTTAAATGACTCTTTTTTTTTGCGTTTTCCATACTGTCCCAACTTTATCGTAATTAGGGTTGCAGTTAAAATATAATAAAAATCTGTCCTGTTAGGTGAACTTGAGGACTGGAGTTGAGAAACACTGGGGTAAGCACTGCAAATCATAACTGTTACAATGATCAAATCAACCAGCTGGCTGATACTCTGATGCACGGTTCAAGTACCACAACTCTTCATCAGAAGTGATTTTCTCTCTATATTGTATTTAATATTAAATTGTTTGCAAATGAACTAGTTGGTTTCATATTTGACATCACTGTTTTTCTCTTTTCTAATATAGGGATGTACAAACTCACCATATAAGCTTTAGTTACGCATAGAAAAAAAATTGCAATGTATTTTCATTATTTATGTTTAACTGCTGCTGCCAGAAATTACCTTTGAACAATGTGGAAGCTGAAGCACATCCTTCAGGTTGTAAACAGCAGCAAAACAATGCAAATTTAAACAAATTGAAATAGTTCCTCTCTTTCACAGGGATGGAGCAACACTAGAATTAGCAGATCAGACAGGTGCAGTAATTCTAAATCTCCACTAGATGGCATTTTAACAATAAATAATATACAATACTAATGTAATCACTTTACAGCTAATAACGGGATTCTTTAGTATGGTTTAAGTTAATGTTGTAGATTGCTCTTTTGCGCGACATCAGGAACATTTACAAAAGAGATTTAGATTTGACTGGCAAAGTGCATGATATGTTTGTTTTTTTTACTTGCTTTTTAAAAGTAAATAGCGAAGAACATTTTTTGTTAATATTTATATTATAAAGAAACATGTGAGGGCTACAGTTCTTGGGATATAGAGAATTTGTGATAAATTGGAATGATATTAGAAATATTGCAACCCTGCCTGGGATCCCAGGTGTTAAAAGTAATTAATATTCTGTTACTATACTATCTATAGTGTATTTCAAAATAAAGTAATAATAATAAAAATATTACTATTATTATTATTTAGATGATAAGTTTTGCCTTTATTTATTGTACTAGCTGTATGGCACTACCAAATCTGTTGGTGCATTAGGATAATGTGCCCAACTTATTTTTTAAAATAAAGTTTGTTCTATAAAGGACAAAAAAAGGTTGATAACTTTGTATCCCACTATTATATGTCATAAAAATAATAATTTTGTTTCTCAAGAAACCGTAATATGCCCAAGAAGAAAACAATATTTTTAATTTAGCCTGCCTATTTTGTAATCAACTAATAATATCTTAATGAAAGAGTTAATGGATGTGTTGAATTTCAGATTATGGACATGCTGTAGGGCTTGGGCTATGGTAAGGTGCACTTCTTCATCTAAGAGATTACTAAGTAAAGTAGATTAGATACAAAAAGACAGTGCCTCATAGTGTAGATATCTCCAAAACGTAAAATGTCACAGTGACAACAAACAAGTGAAAATATACTCACAAGTATATTGGCACTCTTGTTAAAATAAGTACGAATATGCAGGCTGACGTTTTCAGCAGTCAGTACGCTGAGGTACAGGTGATATAATGTATCGTAGATAAAGCCGTGGACTTTCCTCCGTCGACAGCCAGGAATCGTCTGTAAACAAACAGTTCAACGTGTGTGGCTTCTACTTGACAAGGATAAGTCCGTAAATGTTGTCAATGGTTAACCGTGCATAGAAAACAGTTTCAATTCCCTCCAAGAGACAAGGAAACAAAGGTGCTAAAAAAAGGTCTCTGGGTAAAATAAAATTGTTATTTATTTGTGAGCTTAAAACTCATTTCTAGGCCGTAAGCTCCTGGCCGTTTCTTAAATCTGCACTCAATAGACCTTTGGTGCTTGAGCTAAATATCTCTTCCCATTTTTGTTTCTCAAAGGTAGTTTCTAAATCATTTTCCCATTTAAGCATGTGTGCATTCTTGGTGTTGTGGTGTTTGTTTGGATAAGAATATATAGTTTGGATTTTTTTTTTTATTTCGTCGTTGACTTATACATATTCTCTAGTGTTGTGTAGGGGCTCCGGTTAAATATTTCTGGATTGAGGAAGAAAGCTGGAGGAACAAGTGCCATTGTAATTTTATTGGTGTCAATTTGTTTTGGATTTGAGTGTATTGTCATACATTTTATTGTTATTTAGTAAGTCCACCACCTTAAACAACCCCTTATTTTTTTTTTCAAAAGAACTTTATAGAAAAAGACATTTTTATATCACATTGGCAACTAGTGGAGCGTTGCAAAGACTCAATATGTCTTGTACAAGCGAGACAGGGTCCCACTCGGTGCAAAATGTCTATCTATTTCTGGCAGCTCTCTTTAAATTAGGTCAACATCAGTAACTGGTTTACAATCAACTATAAACAAAAAAACTATATTTTAGTATAACTACATGTAGCATCTTGCAGAAAATTAACTAAACATGCATCAGTCACAGATTTGCTTCAAATAAGTACAGTTGATTTCTTTTTATACACATATGTGTACCAGAGTGTATATAGGGGTGAATAATAGGTGTATACTAATGCGAGACAATCTATTCCGTGGGGTGTTACGACAGGGAAATATCATGATATAGGTAAATGGGTGCTCTACATTACTGAAACAAAGGTTCAGTTAGTGCGTAATCGGGCTTGTAGGTACTCTTCCCATATGAAGCATATTGAATAATAGTCCTCTGTGTGTTTTGTATGAGTGTAGTGGTATTTTTCTAAATTAAGTGTGTGAGATACCAGGTTGCTCCAAACAGAGATATCTGGGAGTTCTGTTTTCTTCCAATTTAAGGGAATTAGTCTCTTGGCAGTATTGATCATAATTGTTAGTAGTGTGGATCTAAGTTTGCATTTGATTTTTGGGAGAGAGTTAAAGAGGGAGGTCCATATTGTGAAGGGGAGAGGAATATCTAGAACACGTGTGATTTCAATGGTGATCTAAACAACCCCTTTTTATCCCATTTTGCTATCGTGTTGTGAGTATCTTTTTGTAGTAAGTGTCTAATTGGTAACATCAGAATATCAGGGAGTGCACAGGTAGAAGTGCATTGTGTTTAACTATCCATTTCTCACTTTAGAGAGTTGTATATAGGAGATCTGAATGTGTGTGTTCTCTGTGTTTCTCTTCTCCATGTTATGTCATCTGGGTATGCGAGGCTCTCAATGTCTGCCTCTAGAGTAGTCCAGATTAGGTGATGTGCATCTCTGTAATGAGAAGGGGTGTGGTCTAATGACATCAACACCCTATATCAGGTGTGCATAATTATTTGGCAACTTCCTTTCCTTTGGCAAAATGGGTCAAAAGAAGGACTTGACAGGCTCAGAAAAGTCAAAAATAGTGAGATATCTTGCAGAGGGATGCAGCACTCTTAAAATTGCAAAGCTTCTGAAGCGTGATCATCGAACAATCAAGCGTTTCATTCAAAATAGTCAACAGGGTTGCAAGAAGCGTGTGGAAAAACCAAGGCGCAAAATAACCGCCCATGAACTGAGAAAAGTTAAGCGTGCAGCTGCCAAGATGCCACTTGCCACCAGTTTGGCCATATTTCAGAGCTGCAACATCACTGGAGTGCCCAAAAGCACAAGGTGTGCAATACTCAGAGACATGGCCAAGGTAAGAAAGGCTGAAAGACGACCACCACTGAACAAGACACACAAGCTGAAACATCAAGACTGGGCCAAGAAATATCTCAAGACTGATTTTTCTAAGGTTTTATGGACTGATGAAATAAGAGTGAGTCTTGATGGGCCAGATGGATGGGCCCGTGGCTGGATTGGTAAAGGGCAGAGAGCTCCAGTCCGACTCAGACGCCAGCAAGGTGGAGGTGGAGTGCTGGTTTGGGCTGGTATCATCAAAGATGAGCTTGTGGGGCCTTTTCGGGTTGAGGATGGAGTCAAGCTCAACTCGCAGTCCTACTGCCAGTTTCTGGAAGACACCTTCTTCAAGCAGTGGTACAGGAAGAAGTCTGCATCCTTCAAGAAAAACATGATTTTCATGCAGGACAATGCTCCATCACACGCGTCCAATTACTCCACAGCATGGCTGGCAAGAAAGGGTATAAAAGAAGAAAATCTAATGACATGGCCTCCTTGTTCACCTGATCTGAACCCCATTGAGAACCTGTGGTCCATCATCAAATGTGAGATTTACCAGGAGGGAAAACAGTACACCTCTCTGAACAGTGTCTGGGAGGCTGTGGTTGCTGCTGCACGCAATGTTGATGGTGAACAGATCAAAACACTGACAGAATCCATGGATGGCAGGCTTTTGAGTGTCCTTGCAAAGAAAGGTGGCTATATTGGTCACTGATTTGTTTTTGTTTTGTTTTTGAATGTCAGAAATGTATATTTGTGAATGTTGAGATGTTATATTGGTTTCACTGGTAAAAATAAATAATTGAAATGGGTATATATTTGTTTTTTGTTAAGTTGCCTAATAATTATGCACAGTAATAGTCATCTGCACACACAGATATCCCCCTAAAATAGCTATAACTAAAAACAAACTAAAATCTACTTCCAAAACTATTCAGCTTTGATATTAATGAGTTTTTTGGGTTCATTGAGAACATGGTTGTTGTTCAATAATAAAATTAATCCTCAAAAATACAACTTGCCTAATAATTCTGCACTCCCTGTAATGTTAATTTAGTCAGTGTGGCCCAGTTGAACCATGAAATGTTTGGTAGGTGAATCCCCCCCTTATCTAAAGACGTAGCTAAATAAGTTTTCCCTATCCTATGTTTCTTTCCCCTCCAAATGAACTGTCCTAGAGCAGACTGTATTAAGTTAGCATCTTGATGAGTAAGAAGGAAGGGCAGCGTCTGCAGAGGGTATAGAAGTTTAGGCAGCTCAACCATTTTAAAAAGGTGGATTTGTCCCGTGAGAGAAAGGGGTAATTTAGTCCAGCCCAAAAGCAAGAGCTTTATGTTTCACACAGTGTTTTTAAGATTTAAGTAATATAATTTGTTGGGGTTCACATGTATGTGTATACCCAGATACTTGAATGATCCATCTGTAATTTTAAGTGTTTTGTTCGTCAGAGTGGTATTTTGTTTATTCTGTAACTATGTGACTTCAGATTTATTAATATTAATTTTGTAACCCGTGAAGGTACTGAATTTCTCAATCCAGTCTAGGAGGATGTCTAAGTTGATAGCGGGATTGCCTATAAATAATAACAAGTCATCCGTGTATAAAGACAGGTGTTGCGGGTGATCAAATAAATCAAGTCCTTCAAAGTTCTGTCGGATGTGACCTACTAGAGGCTCTATGGCCAAGTCGAACAGCAAAGGAGAGAGAGGGCATCCATGCCTCGTGCCCCTCTGCAACTCAAATAAGGGGGAAAGCCCGCCATTGATTATCAATGACGCTTTAGGGGCACTATACAATCTTTGAAGGAAAGTTGTGAAGTTACCAGTAAGACCAAATTTTTCTAATGATGTATATAAGTGGTCTCACTCTATCCTGTCAAACGCTTTTTCCACATCAAGTGCAAGAAGACAAGCATCCTGTAAGTCAATGGGGTTCGAGGAATGGGAATTATACCAATAGTGGGAAGTAATTGCTAATGTTTTCCTAATGTTAATCACAGATGATCGCCCTTTGACAAATCCCGTTTGGTCCATGTATACAATTAAGGGCAAGACCTGTGCTAGTCTATCAGCTAATATTTTGGTCAATAATTTGTAGTCCCCGTTTAGCAATGAGATTGGGCGATAAGAGGAAGTATACGTAGGGTCCTTATCAGGCTAGGTATGAGACAAATGTTAGCTTCTGTGAATCTGCCATCCATCTGAGATGTACCTTCTAAGTAAGCATTATATAAGGAAGACAGGGGCAATGTCATCCGCAAGGAGCGCATAATACTCCGTAGGTAGACCATCTGGGCCTGCGGCCTTCCCAAGCTTGGCTCTGCTTATGGCTTTAATTACTTCTTGAGAGAGAATACAAGTATTGAGAAGTGCATTTTGTTCATCTGATAGTGTAGGGAGGCATAACGAATTCCAGAAGCGTTGTTTTGCCTCTAGATTAATCTTTTGACTAGTGTATAAAGAGGTGTAATATTTAAAGAATTCTGACATAATTTCCTTATTATCTGATGTTAAATGGGATTGAGAATTAATGGCCATTATATATGACTTGGGAGTGTGTAGCCTGACTAAGTTTGCTAACAATTTGCCCAATTTATTTCCATGTCTAAAGTATCGACCCTGTCTATGTATGTTAAGGTTATTATCTTGCTGGGTTAAAAATGTGTCTCTGGCAAGCTTGAGGTCATAGTAATTTTGCTTGGATATGGAAGTGGGGTCAGAATGGTATTTATTGTATGCTTCAGTAAGGTTTGCTAGGAATGCCTCGTCGACCCTCTTAACGTTTTTATTATGGTGTGCTGTAAAGGAAGTTATTAATCCTCTCATAACTGCCTTAGAGGCATGCCAAAATACATTTAGGTTATATTTATGTTGATCATTATCTGATTCATAATATGTCAAGGAGGTCTTGAGATGCTGACAAAAGTTTATGTTGTTATATAAATATGAAGGAAATCTCCATGTTTTGTCTGGAGGTTTAATAGGTATTGGCTGGAGTACGACATGGATTGGGGTGCGGTCTGAAATTGTTATATGTTCTATAGTTGTGTAGTGAATCTGAGATGTTATCTTGGAGGACGTAAGGAAGTAATCGATTTTTGACACTGCGCTGTGTGACTTGGACAGGCAAGTATAATCTCTCCCCAATGGGTTTTGCACCCTCCACACATCTACAAGCCCCAAGGTATTTTTGAAGTTGTTTATCAGGGACAACTCCCTTTTATATCTTGTGAGGGGGTGTTTTGAGGTGCGAGATATTGACGGGTCTTTCAACCTGTCTAGAGGGAGAGCCTGTGCCAAATTAAAGTCTCCCCCCATGATAATGGGGTCGGGATAAGTGGCTAGTTTCGCAAACATGGCCAACCAAAAGGTGGGGCAATACTCATTAGGGCCATAAACATTGCATAAGGTGTACATAAGGTTACATACTTGTAAGAGTGCTAGGATATATCCACCTTTCTGATCTATCTCTACCTGTGAAAAGGATATCAAGAAGCCCTTTCTTACCAAAACAGCTACCCCTCTCTTTCTGCACTCTGTGAGGGAGTATAAAATGTGGCCCACCCAAACAAGATTTTAATTTTTCATGTTCTTCAGAGGACAATTTAGTTTCCTGGAGTAATGCTATGTCGGTATGCAGCTTCTTTAGCTGTTGCAGGATCATACTCCTTTTTGATGGGGACGTAATGCCCCCAACGTTCCATGAGGTTAGCCTAAAGTTCAGAGCCATGTGGTATCAAGGTGAACAGAAAAAAGGGCATGAGTAAAAAGGGAGCCATGCGTTATAACCCTACGTGATTGAGTACCTATGTCAAAATGTTTAAAGAAGTTGATCCCTTGGGAAGGAAATAGGCTTTCTGTGTAGGATGTGAATGGAATTGTAAGGAGAGTGGGGTTAATGGGAAAACTCATTGTAAAGTGATGCTGGAGGAGGCTTCTCCGGTATACCAGGTCTGTGGAGGGCAAAATCCTGGGTACTCCAGAATCCCTCTGATGGCAAGTAAAAAGAGACAGGGTGGTTAGAGGTGCAAACCACAGCAATTTCAATAGCATACTGAAAAAAACACAAATATACCATAGCATTTCGATATCCTCAACATATCTCAACAGATTTTGTAAAGTCACACTTTTAAAGAAATATAAATAGTTATCTGAGATATGCCAGTTAAACTGTGAAAATGGTGCATAGGAAAGAAGCCATGGCTTTTGAAAACTAGGTGTCTTAGATTACCCGTACTCTAGGGGGAAAACCTTAAAGGTACACTTAACCCAAATTTTTTCTTTTGTGATTCAGATAGAGCATGCAATTTTAAGCAACGTTCTAATTTACTCCTATTATCAAATTATCTTCATTCTCTTGGCATCTTTATTTGAAATGTAAGAATGTAAGTTTAGATGCCTGCCCATTTTTGGTGAACACACTGTGTTGTTCTTGCTGATTGGTGGATAAATTCACCCACAAATAAACAAGTGCTTTCCATGGTTTTGAACCATTAAAAATATCCTAGATGCCTTCTTTTTCAAATAATGAAAGCAAGAAAACGAAGAAAAATTGATAATAAGAGTAAATTAGAAAGTTGCTTAAATTTGCATGCTCTATCTGAATCATGAAAGAAAGATTTTGGGTCAGTGTCCCTTTAAAGAAATACAGAAGATCTAGTGAAGATACTATGTGGCCCCGGGGATCCCGGAAAGAGAACAGCTCATCAACCAACCCTACCACAGGTGATTGTTTTACATATGAAGTAAACAGGGGCAATATGATAATAGATGCTGGAAAACAGTTGTCACCTGAAAAAAAACTGCATTCTGTTAAATTATAGAAGTGGAATGTACATTTTCTGCAAAGAACGCCACACTGACTTCGGTCTTTCATGCTACAATATAGTAATATGTAATTCTTCAAATAGTAAAGTCCCATTAGATAAAAGGATATAGATGGAACCAAAACCTGCACAAAAAACGTTAACGAACATTATTAGAACAATAAGCAATAGGAAACAATAACAACCTGAGAGAGGGCAGCAACCTAGTGTGGCGCAGTAGTGCAATATGCATATCCAAAATAGAATATATAACCCCCCAGTTCCTTCCTGAGACAAAATAACAGTAGTTTACAATTCAAACAGTATAAGCATTTTAGAACAATTAGCATAAGGAATCTGCAAATGAACGTTAGCATACATTATAAAACAGAAGCTATAAGGAGCAGCTATAAATCATTGTCTTGCCGTCTTTCAGTGCCAAATAGGCTTGTACTGCTGCAGGTGAATGAAAGATCTTTGGACCTGAGGACGTCTGAAGCCGCAATTTGGCAGGAAACAAAAGTGCAACTTGGCGGCCTTGCTCGTGAAGCCGGGAACATAGTGGTGAAAAGTCTTTTCGTCTTCTGGTGACTTCCGCTGAGAAGTCCTGAAATAGAAGGAGTCAGTGATCTTCATATTTGATCTCTTTTGCTGCTCTGTATGCCCTCAGCATCGCCAGCTTATCCTGATAATTCAAACACTTGAAAATGACTTGACAAGGCTTATCTTTTGAGTTACCAAGGTGCTTGTCAATTGGTAAGTAGTCCTGAGACATTCCAAGAAGCTTCAGAAGGGTAGATGGTGCAAAAATCAGCAAATCTTTATCTTTGCCAGCTTCAGGCACCCCCACTATACGCAGATTGTTCCGCCGACTATGGTTCTCTAAGTCCTCTCCACCTTGTCTTGGAGGTATTGATTTTGCTTAAGTAGGTGTTTAAGGGAACCCTAAAATTCTTTTAATTCAATTTTTCTTTTATTTAAATCCAGCAAAAAGAGAAATAAAAAACATCACAATACAAACTCATGAAGAGAAGGGACATACTCAACAAGGGAACCCTAAAATTCTTGTTGCCTATCCTCAACTCCTGAGATTCGTTGTTCTGCAGCTGTGAGGCGCGTAGAAAATATTCTTACTTCACTGGTCAGTGTGTCCACCCCGCCTGCAGAGAGTCCATTTTTGGCAAGAAAAAGGCTTTAAGTTCTTGCAATAGAGAACTGGGATCCTGGGAGCCAGTGCCGCCCTCTAACTGAGAAGAATTTGCTGCCGGACTCTCTGCTGCTTGTCGAAGTTTCTTTTCTTGTGTTTTTGATCTGTGATGCATGGTGTTTTTTACAGGTGGGGACATCCTTTGGAAGTATTTGTTAACTTTCATAGAACAAGGTCACAGAATAATTTTCTTGTATTGTTATCTCTCTTCAGGTGAAGTAATGCAAACAGGCCTCTAGATGGCGCACTTTAGCTTGAGCAAAGAGAAGATGCAGGTTAAGATATGTATACAAGGAGAGTCAGGACAGGTTGCCAAAGTAAATGTTGAGGGTTGGAAAGTTCTTTCCTTGACAAAACTGTACAATACCAAAATCTGGTTTCAATAGCTTTATGCAGTGTAATCTCAAATCAGGCCCAATGCTGGGTACCCCTCAATCACATCAAGTAGCAGCGGTCAAAGAAATAGGAGGTCAGAGAAATAGGCACAGACCCCCCACAGACATCAATATACAGGCAAAGTGAGTTGTTGTGTGGCCTGATTATGGTGTGAGCAGGCTAAATTTTATTTCCTATTCTGCTCTATCCCACACAGAGGGGGAACAAGTCTGTTTTGGTGCAGTTTATGTCTCCCATGGATGAAAAGGCCTCCCTCTGTAATATGACAGTTGGGCTCTTTTTGTCACATTAGACAGAAAACCTAGGTTGGTGCATGTATGATTGCTTCTGTCTAATCAAAAGTAGTTTCCCAGCGATGAGGGAACTTGCCGGGTCCTCAGCCAAGATGGCACCATTTCGCACTTTCAACACTTGCCCTCCGTGGGCCAGGAACAGATGGAGAGTCCTACGTTAGGGATTTTTTAGGGATTTTCGGCCAGGATGTGTCGACGGTTGTGGTTTCCATCTGCCTGGCAAGAAAGAGTCATGGGAGTGACCGGGAAAGCAGCTTCTAGAGGAGTTAAGTTGAGATGAGCTACAGAGCTCCGATCCTTTGCTGCTCTCCAGTTGCCCCTCCCACCGGAAGTTCTGTCGGGATCAAGGTTGTTTTAAACAGTTTGTAATAGTCTCCAGGAAAACCATCCAGTCCTGCTGCTTTTCCTATATTTAGTTCTTTAACAACCTGCATAACTTCTAACGAGGATACCGTAGCATTAAGTATCTACCTATCTTTTTCGAATATAGTTGGCAATTGGGCATCTACAAGGAAATTTTCAGTGGCAGTGGCTATTTCTGGAGAATGGGGTGTCTTATTTCTGTCACATAGTTTTCCATAATATAGAGAAAATTAATCTACTATTTCCTGTGGAAGGGAAGTTAAGTTACCATCCGTCTTTTGGATATGGGGGATAGTCAGTGTTTTTGTCTTTCCCGTATTTTATGCGCTAAGAATTTGTCCAGTGTATTGGCAAAGATATAATATTGAACTTTAAGTTTTTGTATTGCTCTAGTTGCATTTGTATTTAGTAGGTTTGCTAGTGTATTTCTCTTATTTTGGAGAATGTGTAAGGTAGACTTTTTGTGTGTTAGTTTATGTGTTTTCTCCAATGTTGCTATCTCCTAATGGAGGTGAGATATTCGTAGCTTTAATTGTTTGGTATGTCTTGCTTTTTTTTTGTATTAATAGGCCTCGTAAGTAGGCTTTGTGGGTAGCCCATGTAACTAGTGGGTTTGAGGTGGTGTCAATGTTTAAGCTCTAGTATTCTCTTAGATGTTCTACTATTCTGTTGTGGGCTGGAGGGTGTTTAATGTATTGGGGGTCAAATGTCCATGATCTTTCTCTTTTGCTGTCTTGAAACCCATCTATTAGAAGAGAGATCATGGAGTGATCAGACCACACACAGGTATGAATTGTGGACGACAATAGCAACGTTTGTAGGATCTGACTGATAAAAATGTAGTGTATCTTCACAGGGTATCTCCTCTGGGTTCTGCTTTTAGGGCCCTGTGAGCTCTATCAATATGAAAATTAGAGTGTCTAGTATCCCCTGTTATACTTTTAAACAGCTGCTTCAGATAGGAAGGTAGATCTTTGATGGTAATGGTTTCAGGTAATCCTTTGCATCTGAGGTTGCTTCTTCTACTCCTATTTTCTAGGTCCTCCATCTTGTCTTGCATCTCACTAAGTATTTGTTGTTGTGAGGAGATAGTCTGTGAAACATCAGACAGATCTTCTCTAATTAATTATTTGTGTTCTTCTAGAGTGTCTACTACTCTCAATTCAGGCCTAACATAAGATTTATAACGATTTGATCCCCATCTCCCAATCTTCTTTACTATATCCTCCCTCAACCCTAATATAGAAGCCTCAGTTGCGGCCCCTATACGAAAGGAATGAGACCCAAACTCCAAGGGATTAAGACCTAACAACCCAATTGACCCTTTTAAAATAGCCCTAAACTGATATTGTGACAAAAACGAACCATCAGAATTAATTAATAACGGGCCTCCTTGCGAAGGCCGTATGACCCCATAATGTAACAATACCTGACAAGGACACACTACTGACCCACTAGGGAATAACACTATATTCTTACCTTTTCTATAAATGTCAGTTTTACTACCCTTCAATAAAATTTCAACCCTTTGTTCACCCCATAGCACATCTTCCCTCTGTAAACCCCCAGGAACCCTTCTGCTTGGGCTCACTAATTCCGATATTCGAAAGGCCCCGAAAAAAGCTAAAACGAAGGCCGTTCGAAACAAGGTTATTTCAAATGTTGATGAACAAATATTAGTCAACACTCCCCAAATCTTTTCAAGTAATTCAAATGTAATGGGCCTCCTCTTATCTACATTCTTAACCTTCTTTTTTAGGCCCTTAAGGACCTGGCGGATGCAAAAAACTTTCGTCACATCACACAAACCCAATAATCGAAATCTAAAGGCTAAAGCAGCCAATCTTTTTTCCATACTGGATGCTGACAAACCCAAAACCCCCCAATGCCACAACCATTCCAGTAAACAGCCAGTAACATCATCAATCCCCTCCCTAAGTTCAGCCTGTTCTAACCACACTTCCCATTCCATCCAGACTGTTACATAAGCAGACCAAGTACCTGGGGCCAAAGAACTCTTTACTATGTCAGCCAGTCCTCCTCCCCAAGCCTCCACAACTGATCCGGAAAACTCATTCCAACTGCATCCGCCTGAGGCTCCAGCTCTCTGAAACGGCACCACTGTGAACGAGATAAAGCATCTGCTATCAGATTACACTTCCCAGGAATGTGTTTGGCCCTAACCAAAACATTCATATGCAAACATTTTAAAACTAGCACCCTCAGTAAACGCAAAACCGGCGGGGATGAAGTCGACAACGTGTTAATAGCAGAAACCACGCCCATATTATCCGTGTGGAATAATATACATTTGTTCACCAATTCACCCTTCCATACAAACAAGGCTACCAATATCGGAAACACTTCAAGAAACACCAGGTTTCAAATTAAATCCAGACCCTCCCAGGCCTAAGGCCAAACAGCCGCACACCAATGTCCCTGAAAATATGCTCCGAAACCGATACCACCAGCCGCATCAGTTACCAAATCTAAATCAACATTGGAAACACGAGCTTCCATGAACATTGAAGCTCCATTAAAATCTTTAAGGAACCCCAACCATATGCGCAAATCATCTTTGTGCCTTTTCGTTACCCTTACAAAGTGATGAGGCTTAAGGACACCAGCTGTAGCCAAAGACATTCTCCTGGAAAATACTCTTCCAATGGGAATGATTCTACAGACAAAATTCAATTTCCCCAACAGTGATTGCATCTCCCGCAAAGTCACCTTGCGGACTCTAAGAAACCATTGAATCATTTCTGACAAATCCACAATCTTTTCCCTCGGCAACCTACATTCCATCTTAGCCGAATCAATTGTATTCCCCAAAAAATTGAGGGCCGTGACTGGACCCTCAGATTTTTCACTTGCAATGGGAACCCAAAATTCAGACGCCACTAAATAAAAGCAATCCCTCAGCTTCAAACAAATATCCGATTCGGAAGGACCCACAAAAAGAAAGTCATCAAGATAATGTACTATAGACGAAAATCCAGACTTGACCTTCACAACCCACTCCAAGAAAGAGATAATACACTCAAACAAAGAGCAGGATATGGAACAACCCAATAGATAATGAGAGGAAGGATGAACCGGCAGCAATCGCAAAGCTGCTTCAATATCAACCTTTGCAAACCAAGCAAACTGACCCGCCTCCCGAACCATCTTCACAGCCAGGTCAAAAGATGTATAGGACACTGACGCTAATTCATCCGGAATGCCATCATTCACAGACCCCCCTTTTGGGAAAGACAGATGATGTCTAAGTCTGTGAACTTCCCCGGATCCTTCTTAGGAACTACACCCAAAGGGGAGATACGCAAATGAGGAATTGGAGGGGCTTTAAAAGGCCCCGCCATATGCCCCAACAAAACCTCCTTCTCATGTTTACCCTTTACAACATCAGGCCATTCCCTAGCTGACTTCAGATTACCCCTGTAGTGAACTACACCCCCTGAAGATGGTATTTTAAAACCATATTCAAACCCATGCCACAACAACAAAGCCTTTTCATTACAGCCCTTCTGCTTAGCGTAAAGTATGAGCCACCGCTCCATCCCGCTTACCCTCACCGGCGTTGCTCCCTTTGTCAGGCAATTCTGGAACTCCTCCCGTTTTGTTTTTTCTGAAACACTTGAAGAACGGATGAGCATCCCCGCACCCCGAACACTCATGTCTAAATTTACAAGATGATCCCCATTTGCATCCTTTCTCATTGAAAGCGAAGCAGAAACCCTTTTTAACTGTTGCCGGCGACCCACTCTGGAGCGACCCACCGGCTCCCCCACGAAAAGGCTGCGAAGACCTTAACTGTGTCATTATCTTAAGCCAAAGCCCCATGTCCCGATCATCCCATTTCATCTCAGGATTAACCGACAATCGTTGGCAGAACTGTTCATCATAAGCCCACCACGACATACCCCCATAGTCCTTTGAGCAGCCGCAACTTAATCTAAATAGCAAAATAACACCGCTCCCTGTTCTGGAAACTTACCAGCTAACACACTGGCATAAATAACAAAATCTTGAAACCAATTGGTAAAAGTTTTTGGTAATTTTCTGTACCGTTTCTTCCTCCTTTTTAGACGCATCTTTTTTGAATCCTCATGGATTTCAAAGGACTGGTCAAGCGGTAAGAGTGAAAATAATTCAATAAATTCCCGTTTCCAAATCTTTCTCTCAACTCAATCGACAAGTGCATGCCTAAAGGACCAATAGAACACAAACAAGACCGAGACAATGCCGTATCATCAATTTTAATTTCCGGGCCCCCTGGCCCCTTATTTTCAATGTTAGCAGCTTTTGAATGAGGCACCTCAACTGCCTGTGCCTGAATTGCCACCCCTTTACCTTGACCAACCTTAACAGAACCCCCAACTGTCACATTTGACAAAGTAGTCCCAGGAGGTACCCAAGAACTGGCGACCCCTCCTGTTCCTTTAGCGTTGTTCCCTTCTATCATAGCTAACAAATCCCTTAAACCCGCTACAACAGTAACTGATATAGAATCAACATTCCCCCCAACTTTTTCAACCCCAACATTCAATACCCCAGTACCAACTCCCCCCGTACCTGTTCTAGGATCCTGAGCCGCCGGGGACTGATCCACTTGAGATGCAGCCGTAACTTTCTCATTAATCTGGAACCCAGAAGCCCTAGGTTCCGTAACAGCCATCTCCTGTTGATTTCCTTCAGCCTGTAAAACAGAAACATGTGACAAACCCCCCGATGGTGCCCATAACCCAACACCCCTCTTAGCCGTAGACATACCTAAAACACTGTCATCCAATACCCCTCTCCCCTTCTTAGGGGCTGTAGCCCCAGACACTACTACCCTTGAATCCCCGTATCTTTTGCGCTGTCTACCCCTACATTGTATTCTCCCACTCCCAGACCTGTCCGTTGAACAGAACTAACAGAACTATTAAATACAGTACAGTGACCTCTTCCCAACTCCCCCCTATGGCCAGAGTTAAAAACACTGACCGTACTCACCCCTGCTTCCTCTCCCCTCAAATCAGAACGTCCCGACATAGGAACGCCGTCCTCTATATCAAGCCTGATATTGTCCGTCCATGAATCTTGCAGGCCATAAGCTTCCCCGCTCAGGCCGTCTTCTCCCACCACAAGAAAACCAGCAGGATTCTCTGGCCGTGACCCAATTATGTTCCCTTCTGAAATATAAACATTATTAGAAACAAGCAAATGTTCACCCACATCAACATTCCCACCCTTCAAATTCCTTACCTCACCCCTTAAAACTGAATCGCCCAATGCCCTGACTGAGATCCTGGACCGGCAAGGAGGACCAACCGCCCGAGGAGAAGGAGGTATAAAATCCTCCTCAGACGAATCTAAGTATAAGGTTAAATCCTCCCCCCAGTATCAGCCTCCCCTTCAGGTTGGTCCCCGATTTTATCTTCTCCCATAAATCTTTCTTCAACAAAATGCAACATATGACCCTCAAAACTACTACTAGGCCTCAGAACCTGGGCCGTCTTTAACACCTTATGTACTTGCGCTTCTACAACATGAGATGAACCTGAAGTGCCGGGCTCCCTTGCTTCACTTCTACCCTCAACTCTCTGCCTTTCAAGTGGCCCCACAAACCTAACACTGTCTGCTTGCACATTACTATCCCTTAATAAACCAGGCCTCAGCGGGCCGTCAACTTTATTAGCTTGCCTTTTTCCCTTATTAGGCTCTTTAAGATCAAAAACGTCCGTCTTACCCTGAACCAAAGAATCAACCTCCATCCTCGAAACGAACTCCTGCTCCGATTCGAAGACCTCACTGCTGGCTGCTACACAAGGCTGCCTAGTCCCCACTTCAGCTTGTCGACTCCCGGAACTGGAACCTGTTTTCTTCTTCGACGACGACTTTACCCCCGGACTAGGGCTGGATCTCCTGCGGCCACTGGAACTTCCCGCAACATCCGGATCCAACCTAACTGGTGGCCTTGAATGCCTTACCGGCCTAGGCAACGAAACCGCCTTAACCTCCGCTTCACCAGTATCCGGGACCAGCAACGAACAGAGCTTTTCTTCAAGCCAGGTAGGGCCCCTTTTTTCCGCTGCTTCCTTGAGCTGCCCTAGTAGGGCATCCAACTACGCCATAATAACTGGTGAAGTCCAGTTTCGTGTACCGGGTATGTAGTTTCTTTTGGCCACGCTTCAGTTTTTCACGCCTTTGGGCCTAGGGGCCAAAAGGCCTATATTTATGTGTGGCATGGGCCTGTAGTTTTTTAGCTCCATTAGCTCGATTTGCTTTAAGGGTGTCTTACATTAAGGCAGGGGCCGATGGTCGTAGTTCTGGGTGCTCCTTTAATCCCTGAAGCGATTTTTCTGTGTCGCACTTGTTTCCGTTAACCCGTATCAGGTAGCGTGTATATGTTTTTTTTCGCCCCTAATGTTTAAGCAGTGTGGATGAAGGTTCGCTCCATCTTTAATCACAGCCTGAGGCTGTTTTCGGATATGTTGTCTCTAGTTAGCCTTTTATTTTTATTGCATCTACCTGGAGCTCAGAGTCTAAGCAGCCATCTCTGAGCGTGGCTTAGCACCGCCCCCTCTAAGTAAGTTTTTAAAAGGTTTTATACTGGATTTTTATATCAGTATCTGTACATATTGTTATTTATAGTAGTGTCTATAACATGCAGTTATGTGAAAATTGGTGTATACTGTCCCTTTAATGTGTATATGATAAGGAGATTAAAGTGATATTAAACATGGTTAGATCAGCTGATCATTTATAATTGTCCCTATCTGACTTCAGTAGAGATAAAAAAAAAACCACTCTTTTAAAGGGATATTTAACCCAAATGTTTTCTTTCATGATTCAGAAAGATAATGCAATTTTAATCAACTTTCTAATTTATTCCTATTATCAATTTTTCTTAATTTTCTTGGTATCTTTATTTGAAAAAGCTGGAATGTAAGCTTAGGAGCCAGCTCATTTTTGGTTCAGGACCCTGGATAGCGTTTGCCGATTGGTGACTACATGTGCCTAAAGTGTAATATTTATACTGGCGAAAGTTTAGTCCTCTATCTTGTTTAATCGTTTCCGCTCTGTTCTTTCTCCTCCTCGCCTCTCCTCTTGGTACCCTTAACTTTTAAAATTCTCCTGTCTGTTAAATCCTTTTCCCCAAATACATAAATATTAACCCTTTGAGTGCTAAGCACTTTCCCACCTGGGTGCTAAGATTTTTTAATGTTTTTTTTATTTTTTGAACAATTTTTTTTAACTTTTTTTATTTTTTTCAGACCCCCAAGACTTACACTTTTTGAAAGGTTAGGCGATTACCTTTCCAATTGTGGGTTTTGGGGGTCTGTAGCTGCTTAGATGCCTGAGATACAGGCTTCTAAGCAGCATGCCCCCGCTCCTATACTTAACATTGTTAAGTATAAATAAAGTTGCGCAGTGACGTCATCTCATCACGTTATTGCGCGTGATGTCACCACGCAAAACGGAAAGCCCCGGCGATGCCTGTCACTCTACAGGCATGATCACCGGGGTAGGAGCGGGTGGGAGCCCCCAGATCTCCCTCAAGGTGGGAGAGTGCTAGTGACGGCTCTGAGCCGTCATTAGCACCAGAGTGGGAAACTCTGTGACGGCTCAGAGCAGTCATTAGCATTCAAAGGGTTAAAGGGACACTGAACCCAATTTTTTTCTTTCGTGATTCAGATAGAGCATGAAATTTTAAGCAACTTTCTAATTTACTCCTATTATCAAATTTTCTTTATTCTCTTGCGGCTAGATTTAGAGTTTTGCGGCCCAAGGGGTGCATTAGCTACGCGTGTTTTTTCCCCCCCGCACCTTTTAAATAACGCTGGTATTGAGAGTTCTCTGAAGGGCTGCGTTAGGCTCCAAAAATGGAGCGTACAGGCATATTTACCGCCACTTCAACTCTCAATACCAGCGTTGCTTATGGTAGCGGCCAGCCTCAAAAACGTGCTCGTGCACGATTCCCCCATAGGAAACAATGGGGCAGTTTGAGCTGAAAAAAAACCTAACACCTGCAAAAAAGCAGCGTTCAGCTCCTAACGCAGCCCCATTGTTTCCTATGGGGAAACACTTCTTAAGTCTGAACCTATCACCCTAACATGTACCCCGAGTCTAAACACCCCTAACCTTACACTTATTAACCCCTAATCTGCTGCCCCCGCTATCGCTGACCCCTGTATTTTATTATTAGATTAGGGGTATGTGGGTGGTGGGTTGTAATTTTGGGGTGTATTGTATGCTTTTGTTTACAGGCAAAAGAGCTGATTTCTTTGGGGCATGCCCCGCCAAAGGCCCTTTTAAGGGCTAGTAAGGTAATAGAGCTGTTAACTTTTTATTTTAGAATAGGGTAGGGCATTTTTTTATTTTGGGGGCTTTGTTATTTTTTTAGGGGGCTTAGAGTAGGTGTAATTAGTTTAAAATTCTTGTATTCTTTTTTTATTTTTTGTAATTTAGTGTTTTTTTTTGTAATTTAGTTTAGTTGATTTAATTGTAGGTAATTGTAGGTAGTTTAGTTAATTTATTTATTGATAGTGTAGTGTTAGGTTTAATTGTAACTTAGGTTAGGATTTATTTTACAGGTAATTTTGTAATTATTTTAACTAGGTAGCTAATAAATAGTTATTAACTATTTAATAGCTATTGTACCTAGTTAAAATAAATACAAAGTTGCCTGTAAAATAAATATAAATCCTAAAATAGCTACAATATAATTATTCGTTATATTGTAGCTATATTAGGGTTTATTTTACAGGTAAGTATTTAACTTTAAATAGGAATAATGTATTTAATAAGAGCTAATTTATTTCGTTAGATAAAAAATATATTTAACTTAGGGGTTGTTAGTGTTAGGGTTAGACTTAGCTTTAGGGGTTAATACATTTATTAGAGTAGCGGCGAGGTCCGGTCGCGGTCGGCAGATTAGGGGTTAATAAGTGTAGGTAGGTAGTGGCGACGTTGGGAGGGGCAGATTAGGGGTTAATAAATATTATGTAGGTGTCGGCGATATTAGGGGCAGCAGAATAGGGGTACATAGGGATAATGTAGGTGGCGGCGTGTGTGGTCTACAGGTTAGGGGTTAAAAAATTTTATTATAGTGGCGGCGATGTGGGGGGCCTCGGTTTAGGGGTACATAGGTAGTTTATGGGTGTTAGTGTACTTTAGAGCACAGTAGTTAAGAGCTTTATAAACCGGTGTTAGCCCATAAAGCTCTTAACTCCTGACTTTTTTCTGTGGCTGGAGTTTTGTCGTTAGAGTTCTAACGCTCACTTCAGCCAAGACTCTAAATACCGGCTTTAGGAAGATCCCATTAAAAAAGTTAGGATACGCAATTGGCGTAAGGGGGTCTGCGGTATGGAAAAGTCGCAGCTGGAAAGTGAGCGTTAGACCCTTTCCTGACTGACTCTAAATACCAGCGGGCGGCCAAAACCAGCGTTAGGACCCCTTAACGCTGGTTTTGACGGCTAACGCAGAACTCTAAATCTAGGCGTTGGTATCTTTATTTGAAATGCAAGAATGTAAGTTTAGATGCCGGCCTATTTTTGGTGAACAACCTGGGTTGTCCTTGCTGATTGGTGGATAAATTCATCCACCAATAAAAAAGTGCTCTCCAGAACCAAGAAAAAAGCTTAGATGCCTTCTTTTTCAAATAAAGATAGCAAGAAAACAATTTTTTTTTTAATAATAAGAGTAAATTAGAAAGTTGCTTAAAATTGCATGCTCTATTTGAATAACGAAAGGAAAAATTTGGGTTCAGTGTCCCTTTAAGATAAACCATTATATTTCAAATCAAATATCATAATTAGTAACTTTCTGTAATTTTCCCATTACAGCAATTGGTTGCGTGAGAACAGGGGGCAGCATTGTACAAGGGAGCTCTTGAGCTATGGTAAATTTTGCCACCAATGCTGAATTGCAAGTGGAGATTGCAGGCAGACAGGTTGTCCACTTCAGGAACTGAAGAAAGCTTAATGTTGACCTTTATGCCCCTTTAAGAATGACTGTACATCCACACCACATAGCTCACCACTAAACCTGTTCTTTTTCAACAAGACCATAATCCACAAACTGGTTTGTATTAAAGAGCCCTCATCATGTGATAGAAAGTAACAGTTTCAGGCAATCACCCGGCACTTCACTGTAGTTCAAATAAAAGAAGCCTGTGTATCAGCTAGTTCTACTCAAAAGGTGTTTGATCGCAGTGGTAGCACTTGTGGTTAAGAGACCTGAGGTGCGTTTTAAATGTTAAGAACTCTCAAGTACTGAGTCACACAATAAAGAGGTAACATTCAGTACTTTACATGGGATTGGTACTTTCCTTAGGCTGTTTAAGGTACTATAGCATCAATTTCCCCCAAAAATATTTTATATATGCAAAATGAATGGTTATTTGAGATGGCCCATAATAAAAAAAATAATTAATGTCGTTTTTTTTTAGTGATAAAATTCGGATTTTAAATATTCCTTTGGCAATGGATTGACAATGGTTTAATACCAAGTTCTATTGGAACACAGTTTGATAGAATTTTCAACAGATTCCTGCAGATTTTGTAATCAAAGCAGGATCAGTAAAAGTTTTTATTTTTATTTTTTTATTATAGACTTTTTACAATGACAGGGAAAAACAGCAAAACAAAAAGATGGGGATACATGACTGTAACAATTCCAAAAAAAAAGGAAAAAAGAAAAAAAAAGAAATGCATCAAAACATTACAATCACAATTTTAAATGTTCATTACCTCAATATCTTTCATTTATAAATACAAAACAATACACAGTAGTGAAAGACATATTTATATTTTATATCCATAGATAAATCTGTGGATATGATCAACAAGGAAAGGAGGATTATTACAAATATCCAATATAATCTGATAATCAATGTTATATGACATAGATTGTGAGTCACTTTCCTTATCCTTCCTTTGCTCTAAACCTTCTTTTGTCGATCGCTTTCCATCTTTCCCTATCTGTTTTCCTCCCTTTTTCTTGTTTCCCTGGATTTCTCAGCTCCGCTACTGGACCATAAAAAAATAAAAATAATAATAATAATAATGAATATCTAAAGGAAACTCAATAAGTCGGCCTCTCTCTTTAGAAGTTCATTGTCAGTGAGGCATCATTTTGTGCACCGTTAGGACATTCAGAAAATGTATATTATAGTTGGTGTGACAAGCAAAGCAGAGGTTACCTAAGGGTCTGAGAAATATTTTCAGTTGTGCTTAGTATACAAGGGATGCTAACAAATGGGAAGTACAAGTGCTAAATGAAAATGATTAGTTTAGAGCATATTATTATTATTATTATTATATATAACCTAAAATAATTATATGCTGAACCTATGATAATTATGTATCTCTGTATCTCTATAAACTAGATTCTCAGGGGCCGATTTATCAAGGGCCAAATGGCCCCTGGTGCTCCTGTTTCGGACAGCAATCCGCCCAATCGTGTATGATCGGGTTGATTGACTCCCCCTGCTAGCAGCCAATTGGCCGCGAATCTGCAGGGGGCAGCATTGCACAAGCAGTACACCAGAACTGCTTGTGCAATGTTAAATGCCCACAGCGTATGCTGTCAGCATTCAGCAATGTCTGTCAGACATGATCTGCTGAGCAGATCATGTCGGACAGACATTTGATAAATCGGCCCCTCAGTCTTTTAGTGTAACCATCTTATAATCCACTTTATTATACTTATTTATCCCACTGTTCCGTTAAGTTTACAGCATAGTCAATACCAGTAGAAGTTATGTGTTAATTGGCAGATACCTCCTTTCTACTCCCTGTTCTGCATTTTTTTAACTTCCAAATTGAAATTCATGTTCTGGATACTGGATGAATTTAATTTGAAAAGTAGAACCTCTAACAATAGACAAAATGGCTTAAATTACAGTGTGAACATTTCTTGTAAATAAGCTGCCCACAGGATTAGGAGGTAATAGACTGCAGTTAATAATTAATTGTGATTTAAATATTTTGGGTGCACATTAACATCAATTTAGATAACATAAATTACTAGAGATAGTGGACTGAGAATTTTAAATATGGAAAAATTGCAAAATCAACAAATTCCTAATAAAAAGACATATAAAGACATATAAAGACATATAAAGACATAAAAAGACATATATAAAGACATAAAAAGACATATAAAGACATATAAAGACATAAAGACATATAAAGACATATAAAGACATATAAAGACATAAAAAGACATATAAAGACATATAAAGACATAAAAAGACATATATAAAGACATAAAAAGACATATAAAGACATATAAAGTCATAAAGACATAAAAAGACATAAAAAGACATATAAAGACATATAAAGACATATAAAGACATAAAAAGACATATATAAAGACATATAAAGACATAAAAAGACATAT
Source organism: Bombina bombina (assembly GCF_027579735.1). Taxonomy (NCBI): domain Eukaryota; kingdom Metazoa; phylum Chordata; class Amphibia; order Anura; family Bombinatoridae; genus Bombina; species Bombina bombina. The sequence goes on along the minus strand of NC_069501.1, from coordinate 115,571,638 downwards.
AAAGACATATAAAGACATAAAAAGACATATAAAGACATACAAAGACATAAAAAGACATATAAAGACATATAAAGACATAAAAAGACATAAAAAGACATATATAAAGACATATAAAGACATATAAAGACATAAAAAGACATATATAAAGACATATAAAGACATAAAAAGACATATAAAGACATATAAAGACATAAAAAGACATATAAAGACATACAAATACATAAAAAGACATATAAAGACATAAAAAGACATATATAAAGACATATAAAGACATATAAAGACATAAAAAGACATATATAAAGACATATAAAGACATATAAAGACATAAAAAGACATATAAAGACATATAAAGACAATAAAATTTTCCTGAAAAATTTCAAAATTTCCTTCCATTTGGCAGTCTCCTGGGACCCTACTTACACCTAAACTGAACACATCAGATAAGTCAATGACAAGAGGCATATGCGTGTTTCCACCAATCACCAGCTAGCTCCCAGTAGTGCTTTGCAGCTCCTGAGCCTACCTAGGAATGTTCTTCAAAATAGGATACCAAGAGAAGAAAATACATTTGATAAAATAAGTAAATTTAAGTGTCTTAAAATGACATGTTCTATTTGAATCGTCAAAGTTTATTTTTGACTTTTTTAATGATTCAGATAGAGCGACTTCCGTCTGAGGGAGGGGCTTGGTAGGACGTCTGCAGATGGCGTCCTAAGTGCTCCATCGCTACACAGGCCCTTCTCAGCTTTCCACAGCCGTTGAGGAGTTGTGCTCCCTGGCTAAAGATTGTGCACAGAGTGCTGGGAATCCCTCCCACATTGTGGAGCATCATCCGGATTGCGGGAAGTCTAATAGCCGCAATAGACTCGGTGGCTAGAGTCGCTGGAGAGTCAAGCAGTCAGACCAAGGCGCGACATTTTTTGCCAAACAGAGCTCCCAGGACCCCGGTGACTGGCAAGGAGGTGGTGCAGTCGCCAGTACCGGGATAGGAGATAATCCGTGAAACAACATACGGAGCGGATACCGGCAAGGCTAATCTACATAAAACAGAGCGGACACCGGCAAGGCTAACCTACAGAAAACAGCTAGACATGCTGGATAACCTCCCAGAACCCCAGGTGCAGGATTGAAGCCAAGAGCTCCCAGGACCCCGGTGACTGGCAAGGAGGTGGTGCAGTCGCCAGTACCGGGATAGGAGATAATCCGTGAAACAACATACGGAGCGGATACCGGCAAGGCTAATCTACATAAAACAGAGCGGACACCGGCAAGGCTAACCTACAGAAAACAGCTAGACATGCTGGATAACCTCCCAGAACCCCAGGTGCAGGATTGAAGCCAAGGTGAGATTGGAAGCTATCTTGTTGTATTCTGTCTTTGGTCAGCGGTCTGCCTTGGGGTAGGAGGTAGAAAATAGCCTGATGCTGTGCAAAGCACTTATTGCCCTGTTAGACTTATGACTGTTAAAAAGGGTAACCATTTTACTGTGAACTGAATGTCTGACCCATACAGCCAAAGCAGTTAAAAGAGTAAAGGAGGAAAAGCGGGAAGGAGGCTAAGTGCTGTCACTTAAATTGTTCACCCTTTATTCCCTTTACCTACTCCCCTATCTCTCTGCTGTCATGGAAGCTATATAAAATTGAGGGATAAGGACGATATCTATGTTCTCTCTCTCAAGTAACATACATTGAAACAGCAGAGGAAAGAAAGAAAGAGAGGAGAGGGGGAATTGAAAGAGGAGAAGAAAAAGGAAAAAAAAAAGAGAATATAAAAGAGAAGAAAGAGGAAAAAGGGAGAAAGGGTTAACGGACATTCAAGGAGGAATATGATAGCTACATATGGGACCATCCCTGTTGGGGAAGTAAAGGTGGAGTAGAGGCCTAAGGCTGCTTTTTGATATTTAACTTTACTAGCAAGCTAGTGCTAAGGAATAGAAGCCAAAGGAAGCTTGCTGACCCATGGACTGGCTCTCTGTGAAGCCTTTAAAAGGCTACTTCTGTCTGCAAAGGCGATACAAATCTCCCTGAGATAAGTTTTCCTGCTATAAGTAACCTTTGGACATTTCAACCTGTATAGGCATTTAAGGGAATTGGAATATAAAAAGTTTACTCAGTTGGTTATTCTATGTATTGCTATGTATTGAATAAGGCCTGCTCAGGTGGTTTGTATTTTTGAATAGGAGCTGGGTGCTCTGCTATTATCTGATACTCTCAATTAATTGGGATGTAAATTTTTTAAGTAATTGTTTGGATGAGTGAGGTTGATGTCTATGTATATATGATAATATAAGGTCATGTTGCAATTACCTTTGTATGATTGATATATATATTTATTGCAACTGAACCATAGCAGAAAAAAATAGATCGTTTACAAAACATGTACACAAAGAAATTGCTGTTTCTAGGGCATTAGGAAAAGGGGAATAAAACAGAATAGAGATTGTTAATAAAACATAACATTCAGGTAAACTTAAATCTATCCCCCTCTGCTATTATTATATGCTATAGGTGACCAAAATCAAACAAATAAGCTTGCACAAAAATTATAAAATTTAACTGACCTTACATAGGATACTACTAATCCCTCATATACTGCACTAAATACAGGAGTAATCAACCCCACAACCTTACTTCACTCAGTGGCACATATAGAACCCTGTTCTAGATACAAAGTTTGTTAGAGACCCTGCCCTTCTCGGCAGAACACGCTATCTATAGCTTATTTTTTTCTGCTTTTTGTGTTTTCCTTTACACTCTGTACACCTAGCACTCACAATTGCACTTTTTTTTCTTTTCTCTTTTTTTCTCTTCTTTTCTTTTCCTCTCTATTTATTTATTTTTATGGATAAATTCTTAGGGATTAGTAGAACAGATACAGGCATAATGCCACCCAAAACTAAGGACAGAAAGCCTAGATCTAGTATAAGTAGCTTAGAGACAGGGATAGTTGATTTCTCACCTGGCCCTAGTACTATTATTGATACAAACAATCTGGTAAAACAAATCTCTGAAATATTTCTCCCACAGTTTGAGGGAGTGAAATCAGAGTTAATGACCTTAACAAGTGAACTCAAACAAATATCTAGCAGACTTGGAGAAATCGAAAATAGAATATCTGATATAGACGATCTCCAACATACACAACAAACTGTACTGAATGCCCAGGCCAAGTCTATAGAATTTTTGCAAGCACGAGTAGATGACCTAGAGGACAGGTCAAGGAGAAACAATCTAAAAATAATAGGGCTTCCAGAGACTCCTGATTTTGCCGATCTTATGAAATTTGTTAAAATAACTCTACCTGAAATTCTGGATATGCCACAAAATAGCTCAGAGATTTTAGTTGAAAGGGTTCACAGGCTGGGCACAAATGTTAGGAAAGATAATTCTATCAAATACAAAAGACCAGTGCTAGTGAAATTCTTGAATTTTCAGGATAAGCAGAATTTCTTAGCCTACTATAGGAAAAAGGCTAGCGTAGAAATTAATAAAGAACGTATTTTTTTATTCCAAGATTTTTCTGCTGAAACTGGAAACAGGAGGAGAATAATGGCTCCGTGGTGTACGCAGCTGATTAATGCAGGCTATCAAGCTACAATGATATACCCTGCAAAAATCAAAATGCTTACAGATAACAAGATAATTATGCTGAATACAGTAGAAGAGGTTAAACAGTTTATGGAAAATAAAAAAATCTCCGCAGAATAAATGTCTAGACTAATGGTAACTCTAAGAAGTGGTTATGGTCTGGCTGCTCTGTATCTCTCTCTCTTTCTCTTTTTCTGTTTTCTTGGATTTTTTTATTTATTTATATATAAAAAAAAATTTTTTTCCTCTCTCCCTCTCTCCTCTCCCCCCGCCTGCCCCTTCTCAACTCAGTCGCTTTGCTGGTTGTCTATGGGGGATCATCAGTATTATGATCAAAAAGGTAAATATATAAATGAAAAAATCTATTAATTTGGTCTCTTGGAATGTGGGCGGATTTTCCTCCCCTGCCAAGAGGAAAAAAATAATTCATCATCTTAAAAATCATAAACCAGATATCGCCTTCCTACAGGAAACGCATCTGAGCCTACAGGAAGCGGAGAAATTAAAAATAGGGTGGATTGGGGAGGTAATTGCGACACCAGCAATAAAAAGAAAAAGAGGGGTTGCGTGTATTTTTAGCAAAAACTTAGAATTCCAGTTAATATCTCAATATAAAGATGCAGAAGGAAGGTATTTAATCTTAGAAATAGAGATTAATAAGTATCGATATACGTTATGTAATCTGTATGCTCCAAATGAATGTCAAACAGAATTCTGGGATCAGTTATTTGCTAAACTAATCAACGCAATAGACTCCCAATTAATTATTGGGGGGGATTTCAACAGTGTATTTATACCACAGCTGGATAGGCTTAGAACTAGCGGATCATATAGGTCCAAGAAAGAGGCTAAGATACTGACCTCTTTCACGAAAAGTCTTAAAGTAAAAGATATATGGAGAATTCAACATCCAGATGAGAAAATGTTTACGTGCGAGTCTAAATCCTTCCGCACATTTTCAAGAATAGATATGTTTTTAGTGACCGAAAATCAATTACAATTGGAAATTAAGACAGATATAAAGAGTATAGTTATCTCAGACCATGCAATTATTTCTATGTCTGTCCAGCTGGGGAGTAAAAGGGAAAGTCAGTGTGGCAAATTTTTCTTTCCAGCTTTTCTATATTCTTTTTTTTTTTTTTTTTTTTAAGTAATTTTTATTGAAAGTTTGAAAAAAGTGTTACATACAGAACTCATCGATAGACATTGATAACATGATAACATGATAACCGCAAAGCACACCTTAGTAAGGTATTAGCAAAATCTCATAGAGAGGTAACGGCTCTGAGTATAGAGTCAGAGCCCCTCCACAGAATTGTATGCATTATAACCACAATGTGATAAAAGAAGGTTTAGTTAAACAATTGTTTTAAAGAAAATCCTGTACACTAAGCAAGGGATAAGTCCAGACAGACTATAATCTTCAGGATGTGAGCGGTCAAACAGTTAAGTAGATATGTAACCAAACAATAAAACATTTAAACAGTGAGATCTTAGAACATAGAAATGGTTTGTCTATTGAGTTATAAAATAATCTATGTACCAGTGTACCAGCCGTTGAGAAAGAAAAAAGAAAAAGGGGGGTTACCTTGATTTGGATAGATGCACTCGTTTAAGGGTCAGCTAGGTTAAAAGGTAGGGGGACCATCTGTACCCTGAGACTCAAGTTGGGGGTGCAAATAAAATTACGAGGTTGTAAGGAAGGGTGAGGAGATAGAGGATAGTATATGTGCCATTGCTTATCACCTAATACTATACTAGGTGTGTGTTTAAATACTCTTCCCATAAGAAAGTGATAGAGTGGTAATCGTCAAGTCGGTTTGTATGTCCGTAGTGATATTTTTCTAACCGTAAGTGATGTGTTACTGTTTCTCTCCAAGTCTTAATTTTGGGAAGATCTGTCTTTTTCCAATTTAGCGGTATTAATTTTTTTGCGGAATTGATCATTAGGGTTAATAATGCTAGCCTAAACTTGCATTTGATCCTTGGGAAATGGTTAAACAAATATGTCCAGTGTGTGTATGGTAGTGGAACTGTTATGATTGATTTGATTTCTGTTTTGATTGATTCCCAATATTTCCTCACTATTCGGCATTGCCACCATATGTGGAACATGGTGCCCATTTCTTCACAACCTCTCCAGCATGTCGCTGGGGCGGTAGGAAAAAGCCGGTATAATCTCATAGGGGTGTAGTACCATCTACACAACAATTTCATATTCATTTCTAATGTGGATATAGAGGACGAGGATCTGCTCATATGCATAAAGATATCTAGCCATGTTTTTGGAGTTAGAGTTTCCCTCACTTCTGCTTCCCATTTTGCAACATAGGAGGGCAAAGTATTTAAATATGTAGTAGTAATCTGTTTATAAGTAAGCTAGAGAATACCTTTGTTGGGGTGTTCTGTTCTGCACAGAGTTTCAAAAGGGGTAAGGGTACGTGTGAAATGGGTCTTGAAAGGGTGTGTTGTGAGGTAGTATATTACCTGTGAGTAGGTTAGCCAGTTCGAGAATATAACTTCTGCCTGAGTTTTAACTTTCCCATCTTGGAAAAAGATATATGTGGGTAGGGACTCTTGAATTCCTGTGCTTTCAGTGTCATGTGGTTTGAATTGTACTGGGCAGGATGAGTTTCCCACGAGTGGAGTGACAGGTGAATACGTTGTAGATATATGCTTATGCTTCGTTATAATCTTATCCCACATTTTATAAGTTTCTTTTGCGGAGGTAGGAGTTGTGCGCTGTAAGGATCTCTTATTGGCTGGAAGCCAACATTGGCCACTGAGTGTGGTGTCATTAGTTAAGTGGTGTTCTAATAAAACCCATTCTTTATTGGGAGCATGTTTGCACCAGTCTACTATTCTAGTTAGAAAAGTAGCTTGTCTATATTGTTGCAGATTCGGGGCACCTAGACCTCCCAGGTATTTAGGACGGTATATTATGGCTGCAGCTTTTCTATATTCTAATGTTAACTTTAGAAATTGGCTAATCCATAAATGGAGGGATTATGTCTCTTTTAATAAAGATTATCAGCCTAAAAGAATTTTTTTGGGAGGCGTTGAAGGCCTTTCTTAGAGGGGAAATAAAGGCATATATGGTCAAAAGGAAAAGAAAATTAAGAGCTAGGGAACTCCAACTAACAAATCAACTCAAAAATAAACTGATAAAATATATTAATGAATCTAATAAGGGCAATTGGGAATCTTATCAAAAAGCGAAAACAGAGAGAGAGACCTTCCTAACTCAACACCAGCTACAAGAGGAACTTAAAAATAAAGCAATTTTCGGCACCTTTTCCCCCAAAACAGCTAAAATGCTATCAAATTTATCTAAAAATAGGAAAAAAAATAATTATATTGGGACAATTATATCTGAGGGCATTAAGTATAATACTCCAAAAGATATAAATAGACAATTCCAGTTATTTTTTCAAAAACTGTACTCTTCTGTAGAGGTTAATAAGGAGGTGAATAAATGTTTCTGGGAAAATCTGAAAATTCCTAAAATATCCTCAGATCAAGTAGCTTCAATAAATAAAGAGATCACGGTAGAGGAGACACTAAAGGCAATCAAAGAGTCAGCTCTAGGGAAGGCTCCCGGCCCCGATCAATTACCAATTTAATTTTATAAAGTGCTTTCAGAAGAGATTGCCCCAACATTAACTGAACTATTTAACAAATATTTTATACATAGCTTAAAACCTTCCCAATCTTTTAGTGCATCAAATATTATACTCATATTAAAAAAAGATAAGGATCCTAATCTAATGGACTCATATAGACCAATTTCACTTCTCAATAGTGATTATAAGCTTGTGGCTAGTATCCTAGCTGCACGTCTTAAAGAGAGTATAGGAGATGTTATCCACCCAGATCAAACTGGATTTATTCCTGGCAGGACAGCACAGAAAAACATAAGAAAAACGATGACTCTAATTGAATATGTATTGAGATCCCATAGGGCAGAGCCAGATGTTAAGCACAATTTTGCATTACTAACAGTTGACGCTGAAAAGGCCTTTGACTCTGTCCTATGGGATCACCTACTAACGGCGTTAAAGAAATTTGGTTATATAGGCCACTTTCAAAACTTTGTATCCTTATTATATCAGAATCCAATCTCATATCTCTCTACAAATAATATCCTATCCCCTCCTATAACACTGTATAAAGGAACGAGACAGGGATGTCCCCTTTCTCCGTTACTATTTAATATAGCTATCGAACCGCTAGCGATAAAATGTCGGGAAGTATTGGAAGGTATAAAAATCAAACAGTATAAAGTCATTTTGTCACTGTATGCTGACGATATCTTATTTTATATAAGGGACTCAAACAAAAATATTCCAATTTTAGTAGATATTTTAGCGGAGTTTAGTAAATTTGCTGGGTATAGCATAAACCTTGCCAAATCAGAGATTTTATGGATCATTAAAAATAAAAACAGCTTAACAGAGAATCCCTTCAAACTAACTGAAAAAAATATCAAATATCTTGGAATAATTATCTCTAGAAATCCAGAGGAATGGTATGACATAAACTATACCCCGATATGGAAAAAGTGTTCCTCTGAAATACAGAAATGGAGTAAATTACCATTATCTTTGTCGGCAAGGATAGCACTAATTAAAATGCGTACATTCCCCAAAATTTTATTTCTTATTCAGCATATACCTGCCTTTTTACGTAAGGCAGATATACAAAAATTTAACTCTTGTTGTTCTCGCTTTCTCTGGACACCAAAAAAACCACGAATTTCTTTACTAAGGTTAATGCATCCAAAAGATTTGGGTGGATTTGCATTTCCTAACCTAACAAATTACAATCTTGCATCCATGGCCAGAATTGCCATGGATTGGCTAACTGAAACCAACTATGTTACAAACGGCGATATAGAAGAGGCCATAGTTACTCCCTACGCTCTTAAAGCATTGCTTCACATTGCCAAATTTAAAGATGTAAGAGAATATGTCCTAAAATTCACAACTTATAACGTAATCATAGCATGGTATAAAATTTGTAATCTGTTAGAAGTGAATCACTCGCTCTCTAAATTTCTACCCATTAGAGGAAATCCAGATTTTGAGAGCGGGTGTACATCACCCGCCTTTAGAAAATGGTCAGCAAATAATTTGAAATTCTTGGAACAGGCCGTGGACCCAGCTACTAAGCACATGAAAACTTTTGAATCATTACTTAGAGAATTTAATCTGGATAAGAGATCATTTTTTGCATATTTACAAATGAGACATTTTTACTATAAGCAGGAACCCCTGGAGGCTGATGCCTGGTCGCTGGGCCCACTAGACGCTATTATTGCTAGCTTTTCCGCAGGTAACCATTCTATCTCACATATTTACAGATTATTAATACTTAAAGAGGCCAAAGCTAAGGTAAATAAGTTGTTTCACTCTTGGAAATGAGATATTCCCGAAATCGATCTGAATTTTTTTCAAAAGAGTTTTGACAGAGTAAGAAAGTTTTCAAATAATATGGCAATAAGAGAGTCTCACTTAAAACTCCTTAATAGAGCATACCTGACACCCAGCAGAATGGGTAAATGGAAAGGAGACACGGCCTGCTTCAGATGTAAATTTCCCGCAGCCAATCTATTTCATGTCTTCTACGCGTGCCCAAAAATTTCTCAATTATGGAAACAAATAGAATTTTGGCTTAATAGATTTTTGCCAGTTAAAATCTGGCTTAAACCTACACATATTTTCATTCTGGTTCACGATCAAGTGCAGAATAAGTCCCTGATTAACACCGTAATCCTGTTAGTTAGACAGAAGATTTTAAGAGCCTGGAAGGACAAAAATGCTCCTAGCATAGCTGCTGTAATTCAAGACGTAACTTATCAAATGGCCTTAGATCAGAAGGATCCACTAATTTTTATAGAGAATAAAATAAAAAAGTATATGGCAAAATGGGACAAAATAATTTTAGATCAGCCTAGAGAGGTACAGCTGCAGCTATTAGGCTATTTTCGAAGTTCACCAGAATTCCTACAATTACTATTAACAGATGAGTATCCAGAATTTTGGAGACAGCATTTCTTTTGACGTGGGGGGGGGGGGGGAGCAAGCATTGGGGGGGAGGTGGAAGAGAGTAGGAGAGGTATCCCCTTTCTATTTTTTTTTCTCTCTTTCTTTTTTCTGTTTCTCTTGTTTTCTTCTTGATCTAGCAAATTAATATTGTTTTGCACTTAGTTGATCTAGAAAATGCTGTGCTTAGATCCTAATGAGTTTCTGATATGATTTTTTATAAAGTATACAAACAGTAATGTGTTATACTTTAGACAAAGAGATAGACTATCTATGAAATATTTTTTTTATTATGTAAATGTAAAGCTATATTTTGTCTTTTTCTTTGCCTTATCATGTTTTGTCTGTTACTAAGAAAACTATAATAAAAATTATATTTAAAAAAAAGAAAAAAGTTTATTTTTCACTTTTGTGTGCTTAATGCTGAAACTTGTTTGTGTCAACTGTGTCATTAAAGGCATCAAATAAGTGAGTCCTTAAAGGGACAGTAAAGTCATAATTAGACATTCATGATTTAGACAGAGCATACCATTTAAAAACAAAACTTTTCAATTTACTTCTATTATTTAATTTGCTTCCTTATTTTGTTATTCTTTGCTGAAAGGCTTATCTAGGTAAGCTCAGTAGCAGCAAAAAACATAGGTTCTAGCTGCTGATTGGTGGCTGCATATATATATACCGACTGTCATTGTCTCACCCATGTGTTCGATTAGAAGCCAGTAGTTTATTGCTGCTCCTTCAACAAATGATACCAAGAGAATGAAGCACATTTGATAATGAAAGAAAATTGCAAACTTGTTTAAAATTGCATGTTCTGTCTGAATCGTGAAAGACAATTATTGGGTTTCATGTTTCATGCCATCAATTTTTAGGTTTCATGTTTCATGCCATCAATTCTTAGGTTTCATGTTTCATGGCATCAAATAAGTGAGTCCTTAAAGGGACAGAGCATACAATTTTAAACAACTTTCCAATTTACTTATATTATTTCATTTGCTTCCTTCTCGTTATTCTTTGCTGGAAGGCTTATCTAGGTAAGCTCAGTAGCAGCAAAAAAAACTAGGTTCTAGGTACTGATTGGTGGCTGCATATACTGTACACTGATTTTAATTGGTTCCCATGTGTTCAGTTAGAAACCAGTAGTTTATTGCTGCTCCTTCAACAAATTATACCAAGAGAATAAAGCAAATTAGATAATATATGTAAATTGGAAAGTTGTTTAAAAATCAAATGCTCAATCTGAATCATGAAAGAAAAAAATGTGGGTTTAATGTCCCTTTAAACTAAGCCAACAAATGATTGAGAAAAGTAACCTTCGTCACATTCCTTATTTCTCCCGTGACATATACTAGTGATGAGCAACTGTAACGTTTAATATACAGTCTGATTAACCATGTTATTCTGATGTATGCAGTTACTTATAACTTGCATTTTCCTCCAGCTTTCTCATATAGCACAGGGTTCCCACACAGAATGTGTATGAGCAGTGCTGTCTGTGAAGTCATTCTTTGTGCTATGATATACTTCACATGTGAATAAGGTTTCACTGTTATAAGTTCTTTATTTAGATTTATTTACTAAGACTGCAATTTGTAAAATCAACTTATGTCACTTTTCAGGGACAGTGTGCTGTAAAATTGGTCTCACCTTAATGTGTTTCAAATGTCTTGTTATGAAGATCTAAAAATGGTAAATGTTCCCTTTAGGTGTTTTTTGTATATGATATACCTGCTTTTGTTAAATAAAACCCATTCAAATGGGCTGACTTTATATGGGGGCAGCCATGCTTATCTTATCTGTCTCTATATACACAAAACCATCCTTATCTTATTTATCGATGTATAAACCTAGACAAATACTTACAACAATTGAAAATTTAATTTTTTAGCATCACTATAATTGTTTTGTTGTACTCCCCCTTTGTTTATAGTGCTGCGGAATCTGTTGGGGCTTTACAAATATCTGATAATAATAATAATCGCTCTCCCCCCAACTGGGAGTGTGATTTCTTCTGCAAGTTTTTTGTTTACATAGCTTTTCTATGGCTAGTACTGCTGTACTGAAAATTTCAAAACCAGCTATATCTAATGACCATCCTCCTCCTGTAGGATTTTGTTCATTAAGTCTGTTTTATGGGGTATGATATAGCCACAAATTCTTCCACTGAACACATTTTGACAATAAATGGTGCAACTTCATGTCATTAGTATAGTATTACTTGCCTGTTACTAGAGAACACAATATTGCTTTATTGTTTATAGGTTAACTGTATAATAGCGACATGAAAAATTGTGACAGAACAGTATCATCATTTATAATCGACACAATTATTATTATTACTGTGACGCAAGGGGTTAACTTGTAATTATGAATGGGAGCCACAAGGGAGAAGTGATAGTGAAGTGCGCTGGAGCTGCACCAATAACGACTATGTAAATCTGACATAGCAACATTATGCAGTCTGCATTTAAAGGACCAGTTCACTCAGGGGAGACAGATATGTATCTTTATTAATAGTAATAGTAAAGTAAAACTGGATGCAATTACATTAGTATAAGAATGGTCCATGGAAAAGCTTGTTGTTTTTTTGACATTGTAAGATCTATCTGGAGCAGTTGTGCACAATGATCCTGGGACTCCCTTATAAAAGGTATGGCCAATAACACCTAGTAGCATGTGCCAATCAAAAGGAGGTATGCAAAATTAGTTAATTTCCAAGTGTGCATGCGCAAAACAAGTATGCACACTATCCCTTTTGTGAGCACGACTGATGCCGTGGGTGAGCGACAAATGTAATATTCTTGTTTTCTTGCACGTTGCAATTATAATATGGGAGAAAGCTTTTCACTCTAGTTCCTCCCCACCTCAAAACTTAATATCCTTTGTGAATATCAAAGGGTGAAGCCCAACCAACTAGCTATCTGTAGTTCATGCAATGTAAAAACACATCTGCCGTGTGGATGGTGCTAATAATTTATCCAGGGGATCCAGGTAACAATGATATGTAGTCGTGATCACACACATGCTTTTATTGAGTTCAGGTCCCTGTTCACACTTCGCGTGATGTCATGTTGAAGCTCGCACATGCGCTGTATCGAAGAAGGAAGTGAGAACGCTACTCCATTATAAGAAGCTGACTTCAAGGAACACTGAACCCAAAAGTTTTCTTTCGTGATTCAGGTAGAGCATGCAATTTTAAGTAACTTTCTAATTTACTCCTATTATCACATTTTCTTCATTTTCTTGGTATCTTTATTTGAAAAGCAAGAATGTAAGTTTAGATGCTGGGCCATTTTTGGTGAACAACCTGGGTTGTTCTTAATGATTGGTGGATAAATTCACCCACCAGAAACAACAAGTGCTGTCCAGGGTCTGAACCAAAAAATTGTCTGGCTCTTAGCTTAGATGCCTTCTTTTTCAAATAAAGATAGCAAGAGAACGAAGAAAATTTGATAATAGGAGTAAAATAGAAAGTTGCTTAAAATTGCATGCTCTGTCTGAATCACAAAAGAAAAAAATTGGGTTCAGTGTCCCTTTTAGGTGCGTATATAAAATTTTCAATGGGGAAGAGGTAAGCTATATAAAAGATGATAGATTAAAAAAAATCTTAAATAATAAAACTGAATTTAAAGGACAAATCCAAACTCTCATACTTATAAGTCTATCTTCTTTCAATTAAAAATAATTTATATGTTGGTAAACTCTCCCTTTAAAGGGACAGTCAACTCCAAAAATGTTATTGTATAAAAGATAGATAATCCCTTTATTACCCATTACCCAGTTTTGCATAACCAACAATGTTATATTAATATACTTTTTACCTCTGTGCTTACCTTGTATCTAAGCCCCCTGATCACATGACATTTTATTTATTATCTATTGACTTGCATTTTAGCCAATTAGTGCAGTGTCTGCCACAAGCGTTATCACAATGTTTTATATATGGCTCACATGAACTAGAACACCCCTGTTGTGAAAAGCAAATAAAAAAGTATGTGATAAGAGGAGGACTTCAAGGGCTTAGAAATTATCATATGAGCCTACCTAGGTTTAGCTTTCAACTAAGAATACCAAGAGAACAAAGCACATTTGATGATAAAAGTAAATTAGAAAGTTGTTTAAAATTACATGCCCTATCTGAATCATGACAGTTTATTTTTGACTAGACTGTCCCTTTAAGTAAGATACCAAAAATAACAAAACTGGTATCTTTATTTACCCATAAGTCTCCACCTTAACCCTCTTACTTTACTAAAATTGTTTTCCTGTGTGTTTGTATAGATGCAGGTCTAGGCTGGGAATAAAAAGCAGCCCTGGAAAGTTTGAAGAAAATCTGAATAGTGTAAATCTAAACGTTTTGAACCCTTTACCACTTGAAGAAAACACTTTTTTTGCGTCCAGAACAATAAACAAAGGAACATTTTTTTTGCTTCCCCATCATTCGTCTTTTCATTTATTCACTTAGGGGCTTTTTGTTTTTCTTTTTGAAATAAATGCAAAGAGTACAACAAAATGTGTGATTTTTTTGATTCAGCCGTCATTGATTGCATAGATACGTTAAAGGGACACTCAAGTCAAAATAATCTTTCATGATTCAGAAAGAGGATGCAGTTTTAAGACATTTTCCAATTTACTTCCATTATCAAATTGTGCGCAATTGTTTTATATGCAGATTTTTTAAGGCACCAGTTTCGCCTGAGCATGTGCATAAGCTCACAGGATATAAGTATACTAGTCTGTGATTGGCTCATGTCTGTCACATGATACAGGGGACCGGAAAATGGGAGAAAAAATAAATTTGTCAGAAAAAAATCTTCTGCTTATTTAAAATTCAGAGTAGGTGTTATTGCATTTTCTTTTAATCATGCACTTGTTAATTATGAAACTCTACTGCATTGAGTGGTCCTTTAATGTACTGTACACATACTGCAATATTTAATTAGTAGGATTTTGGCAATAAGTGGTGGCCCCTCTAGTTTGGGCAGTGTGTCCCCCATAGATAATTCCTGGAGATGCCTTAGACTTCCTATCTCTTGACCACAAGCAGCAAATATGTGTAGTACAAATGTTGTTTTTTTACTTTTAAACCTGATTCTATTGTATTTCTATTAAGATAAAATATATGTGGTTAAAGGGATAGGAAATCAAAACTAAACTTTCATGATGCAGATAGAGCATTCCATTTAAGACACTTTTAATTTCACTTTAATTATCTAATTTACTTTGTTGTCTCGATATCCTTTGTTGAAAAGAATATGCACATATCAACAGCAGCAATGCACTTCTGGGAGCTAGCTAGGGATTGGTGAATACACGCATTTCTCTCTTGTCATTGTCTCACCAGATGCATTTATCTAGTTCCCATTGCAAGGGTTAAACACATAGTTATGGACAAGAAATGGAGCATAATAAAATTATCTAAAATATAAGAGCATTTTCTTATTGAAAGTTATTACCCTTTATTTTTTAACATTTACTGATATCTGAATAATAATATTTAATAACATTATATCATGTGCTAAAATATTTCTAACTGGAGAGACATAATTTGTGTTAAATCATCATTGCAAATACTTAATAAAATAATGTGGTTGCGGTAGGCTGGGCAAAACTACCAAGCGGCCTACCGGGCATTTGCCCGTTATGCTGGACGTTCAGTCCGGGCCTGGTGTTCGTTCAAGAGAAGTTCCACCAGCAACATTTAAAGAGACATTTTAATGTATTTTTCAAACAAACCTATAATGGCTGCGGTTACATTGCTGGTGCTATACATTTTCAGCCATGTGATAGCTGTTAAAACAACAGCCCAAAAAGATAACATCATCCGGTAGTTTAAAAAACTGTAAGATTTTAATATTCTACAAACCAGAGAATGGCAGCTGAAGGTTGTTTTCAGCTTTTATTGAGGCCAAAACGCGTTGACATATATGGCAAACCTATATCTAATTATAACCACCATTTTTTACTTTGTTATATTGCACAACATGACCTTTTGTTCACAGGAAGTCACAGAGCATGGTGCGCACCTATTTGGATTTTTTTCCACAACAGCAAGTCTTCTTCCTCTTTTTTCATAATTTATTTCTATTTTTCATCATTTCCACTAGTATTTTCATTCTCATTTCTATTTTTTTTAATAGTGTTATAGTTTTCAATATTTGGACTTTTGGGATTATCACAACACTATACAAGGATTAACTGTATTTCACATTTCAGAAGGACTATTATATCACTATACATTCACAGTTTATCTTCTACTTGGAGGATTACTTACTGTCGCTATTTATTATTGCCATATATTTGCTATATATACCTCGGTCTTATCTGCTACATACAGTTTTATCTAGTTGTATATAAGTTTGGTTGTATCTACATGGATCCATATTTTTAATCATTGTATTAATTATAATAAATGTTTGTACATTTTTTAAACATATTTCACTCCTTATATTGCTTTATGTTGTTTTCAGCTTTCATTGATGTCAATGGGAGGAAAAACACAATAATTTACATAGGCCCCAAGGCTTTCTTTTTGTCATATTCAGCTTTTAATGGACTCAACATCTCAATCTACTTGGCATAAAGCAGAAAAATACCCTTTATTTCAAAATCTGAAACACATTTTAAACAAGTAAAAAACACACATATTCAATAAACTCATAAAAAAAATTAAGAATTTTGTCGACTCTAATATTTTATAATTAAAAGATACCTATAAATATGAATTTTAAGTATATAATATATATAATAATAATAATATGGAAATATATATTAAAGTAATCATTCATAATTATGATAAAGTGTTGTTTAAAATGAACTAATTATAAGCTCTGCCAAACAAATACATTAATTTGTTTAGTGCATGTTTAAAAATATGTATCTATTGCAACTAAATTGACCACATGTAAGGGTTGCAAAATCTTTTACAACATCTTGTTACAGTTGCTAAGCAACATACTCTAAGATGCATTTCTATTAAAACTGCCATGTTGCTAAATGCTAGATGAAAATAGGGGAGAGTGTTACACAACACCTTGCAGTTGTAAAATGGAATCAGTAAGCATGAAAACTGGGTGGAAAATGGAAGCCAATAAATATTTACAGACAAAGTGATTGAACAATTTGTGGGATACATTAGTGGAAATTGAAATGCAGAGCAGTTCATTTCAAATGCCATTACATATATATATTACAATCTACATGTTTGCATAAATGTCCCTTTCCTAAACATATCACTGCTTTTGTAATAACTTTACCAATGCATGTGGCTAGCCACACATACAGCAGAAGGCAGAATGCACGCATATCCTCTTCTTAGCCCTGTCTTGAGTACCATTGCTGATATGTAGTGACATCAGTGGTTTAAAGAAATATGGAAGTTGGGTTATATGCATAAGTAATGTCACAAAATCAGACATACTTTTCAAAGAAGCATTTATTGCAAACACACACCCACAAACACACTCACACAAACACACCCACACATCCCCCCCACACACACTCCCACACACCCATACACAAACACACTCACGCACACACAAACACCCACACCCACAAACACACTGACACAAACACACCCACACACACCCACAAACACACTCACACAAACACACCCACACACACACACACTCCCACACACCCACACACACCCACAAACTCACACAAATATGCCCACACACCCATACACACACACACACACCCACAAACTCACACAAATATGCCCACACACCCATACACTCACACACCCACACACACCCACAAACTCACACAAATATGCCCACACACCCATACACACACACATGCCCACACACCCATACACACACCCACACACTCACACACTCACACAAACACCCATATACACCCACACACAAACACACTCACTCACACACATACATATATACTTACAAACACACACACATACATACATACTTACAAACACACACACATATACATAATACATACATACACACAAACACACAAATATATATTGCAAACATTTTTCTAATGATGTTTGATATGCATTGCTGTGCATTCCTTGTCCTTTTAATTATGCAACACTTTGGACAAAATACAAATGACAAAGTTGACAGCAGAATGGAAATATCACAAAACAGAATAAACATATGTTGCTATATTTCGACAAACTTCTTACATGGATCTGTTTTTTTTAAATGCAGTTCTTGCTAATGCCTGTACCACTTATTTATCTCCACCAGCTTTATTAAATCTGAACCACATTTATAATATCCTCCTGTGACAAATCTCCAAAAAACAAAAGCTGCATTATCTTAAATGCGTCCTCTTTAACAAGGATTCCTCCACAGTCACAATTATTACTCCAAACAAACCAACATTCTGCAGATTATGAAAAAATCAAACTGTTTTCTATCTCTGAGCGTATTTAATTAGCAAACCGAAGATTTTCAGAACACTAATCCCCTGTAAATGATTAAAAATTAAAAAAAAACATGACAGTTGCTACTTTTATATTTTTGTAAAAACAAAAACAAAATAAAACTGTATTAAATGTATCACTGTATGAAAAAAAAATATTAAAAAGTTATTGGTTTTGTATTCGAAGATATTGCTGTACATTTTTATTTTTTTAACTTATGTTGAATGTGTCACACAGCAAAAACAAATAACGATGTTTTATGAAGTTTCTTTCCAAACATTTTTAAGGCTGTCCAATTTGTACTTACAAATCTAAGGCTTTAGGAAAAAGAGTGTCTAAATCCAAATGCACACAAGCAGTAACTGTTTGTATGCCAAGCTGTTTGTAAGCTTGATTTCACAGCATCACACCATTAATTTCTTTGTCAATTGACAGCCTAAAAATGTTAACCTGCCTGAGTCTTAGGGTGTGGGAGTGTAATGTCTTCCTTGCAACAACTGTATAATGAACAGACTGTTTTATTAGAGGGACAATTCACTCAGCAAATCCAGCCCAAACAACTTATTTTACAATTTGCCAGCAGAATCAAGTTTAAAAAGGGGGGGGGGGGGGTTGGCAGGAGGAGGGGGCGTTGTAGGAGAATAGGTCTCTGGTAGGTGAGTGGCTTACAATGTGCAAAGGGATCAGCGTACAAGTGCTCTAGTCAATTTCATCAGAAGCTACGGCAAGACCAGCAGCATGCAGATCAGAGGATTAGGGGCGCCACAACATAGGGTCAAGTGTCTACAGTTCAGCAGATAAACACCCCAAACCTGAGAACAGATTTTTCTTTCTTCCTCCATCACTTGTTAAGTGTCAGAGCAAATCTTGTGAATGGCAATGAAGTTTACATAGGGGTTTTTCCATTGACAAGTGACTCTATCCATTTTCTGTAGCTCATTGCTTGTTGTATGCAGAATAAATTTACTATGCAACCCATGTACAAAAAAAAAACATTTTTTTCCTTCTACGTCTTTGTCTCAAGGTGTGTGAACTAAGAAGAAAATCCATGCTGAGAGAGGCTTAGTTTCAGCAATAAAAGCTTTAGATCTCATGCAAATGAGGAACTTTGGAAATAATTTACTCCATTAAATACATTTTTTTTTATAGTAAAATAAAAAAAAAAAACAAGACAGGAAAGCAGCTGCTTGTGTGCAAGATTATCTGAAACAATTTCATGACGAAACAGAAGCCGGGATTAAAAAAAAAACAACAACAACAAGCAAACAGCATTAGATTTTTTAAATTATGAAATAAACTTTGGACACTTGTGTTGAATTCTCTTTAAGTTTTAATTAAAATAATTTTCCAAATGTTAAGGAACTCTAAGATCTGGGATATAAGACTATTATATAAATATAAATGCTGTTAGGAAATACTGATTGGAAATAATCATTTTTTGTAGCTCCATTTAATTTAAAAACTGATAAATAAGTTCTACTGTAGTCTTAAAAATCAAATCTTGGAAGCGCATAACATTTCATGTTCCATAAAGTACTAGATTACAAGTAAAATAACCCACCATGTTTAATTATGTTAAAGAGACAACCTACTTGAAAATTAGTTATTGTATAAAAAGATAGATAATCCCTCTATTACCCATTCCCCAGTTTTGCATAATACACTGTTTACCTCTGTGATTACCTTGTATCTAAGCCTCTGCAGACTGCTCCTTACCTCAGTGCTATTTACGAACTTGCATTTCAGCCAATTAGTGCTGACTCATGCATAACTCCACAGGAGTGAGCACAATGTTATCTATGTGACACACTTGAACTAGCACTACTGTTTTTTAGCTGAACAAATGGGTGAGCCAATGACAATCGATATATATGTGCAGCCGCCAATTAGCATCTAGAACCTAGGTTCTTTGCTGCTCCTGAGCTTTCCAAGATAAACCTTTCAGCAAAGGATAACAAGAGAATAAAGCAAATTAAATAATAGAAGTAAATTGTAAAGTTGTTTAAAATTGTATTCTCTATCTAAATCATGAAATACAATTTTTGGGTTTCATATCCCTTTAAGTAAATATACTTTGGAATTCTCTTTTAATATTCATTTTGCCTAATCTTTCATGATTTATTTTATTTTGTGATTCACACAGAACATACTATTTTTTTAAAAAGTTTCCAATTTACTTCAATTATCGCATTTGCTTAGTTTCCATAATATTCTGTGTTGAAGAGATACCAGGGGCGCGATCCGATATACGACATAGTTTTCGGCGCAAGCGAGGGAACCCGCGCCGCTCGTAATTTCATCTCGCAACTCAAGCTATTCAATATACTGCGCCATCAGATGCTAAACTGGCGTAAGTAGAAAAAAACGTTGATCAACTAAAATGTGCGCAAATACACATTTTAAGTCGTCGCAAGTACTTACGCCAGTATTTTGTTCACGTAAAGTCTCAATAAAGAGTAGTTTCATGCAAATTAGGCTACGATTCTTAAAAAATAACCGCCAGTTCTAAAAGATGCGCCACGTAATTACGCCATTCAAAATTCATGCATAAACCCATGCGCAGCCACCATTTTCTTTAGTGTGTTTGGTTGGTTCTTGGAGCTACAGCACACTACAGTGAGTATAGTGATTATTAGTAAGAGCAGGGAGAGAGGCGCATTTCATCAGTTAGTTAGGTCGGATTTTTGCATTTGCCTTTGGTTAAAGCCTGTACATTTACTTACACTTTTTTTTACATATTGCACACATGTTGCATACATACATATACAAAATACACAACACCTCACACATTTTATTTATCTTTTACAGTGTGATAGGCTGAGTATTTGGTTGTGATTGTGTGTGATTGAAGTGGGAGTGAGTGTGAGTGTGTGAGTGTGTGTAGTTTGAGGATGACAGGGAGAGCTAGGGCGGAGGGGAGGAGGGGAGTTGCAGGGAGAGGATTATGGACAGGAGGAGCAGGAGTAAGTGCAGTGGGGAGAGGGAGAGTCAGAAGGAAGGATGGGAGTGGGGTTGCCCCAAGAGGGATAGAGGGTGCACATGGGGATAAAAGGGTGGAGGAGGGAGAGGATAGGGAGGAACCCATACCAGGGACATCCCAGGGAGGAAGCCAGGCGGCCCAGGACGATGAGCGCATGAGGTGCCCGAACTTCTCTCTTGCTGAAAATCAAGCGCTAGTCCAGGCCGTCATGGAGAACCACACTGCCCTCTTTGGCCAAGAGAAGGGCAAAGGAGTTGGCCGAAGGCGTAAGGCTGCATGGCTGTTGGTCGAGGATGCAGTAAACAGTGTGGCCCAGCAGAGGAGGAATGTTGATGGGCTAAAGAAAAGATGGAACGACTGCAAGAGGCGGGTGAAGGAGAAAATGGGCCAAGAAGCCATGTACCAGAGGGGAACAGGCAGTGGTCCTCTCTAGGAGGCTGAATACAATGAATGGCAGGAGATAATATGCAGGTCCCTGAGCATCACAGCAGTCCGTGGACTTCCAGGGGCTCGTGACTCAGGGGCTGCAACATCAGATATGAGATATAACATCCTTTAATGTCACACATTCATGTACACAATGAGGAGCATGGTATTTGGCCTACTAGCAAAAACATC
Organism: Bombina bombina; assembly: GCF_027579735.1. Classification (NCBI taxonomy): domain Eukaryota; kingdom Metazoa; phylum Chordata; class Amphibia; order Anura; family Bombinatoridae; genus Bombina; species Bombina bombina. The sequence continues at coordinate 115,550,014 of NC_069501.1, read as the reverse complement.
TACAATTATATTTCACATTAAAGGGACATTAAACCAAATCTTTTTATTTCATTATTCAGATAGAGAATACAGTTTTAAACAACATCCCAATTTACTTCTATTATCTAATTTGCTTCATTATTCTGATATTCTTTGTTTATTAAATATCAATGCACATGGGTGAGCCAATCACATGAGGCATTGATGTGCAGCAACCAACCAGCAGCTTCTGAGCCTATCTAGATATGCTTTTCAGCAAAGAATATCAAGAGAATGAAGCAAATTAGGTAATGGAAGTAAATTAGAAAGTTGTTTAAAATTGCATGCTCTAGCTGAATCATGAAAGAATAAAAATGGGTTTAATGTCCATTTAATGCTACTTAACACATTGAAATTCATGATATGAGGTGGAAGAGTGAAATACTAACATGTCTCAGAATAACACAGGCCACAAGCCACATGTAGAGTTTTCAGTAAATGGACACTACAGCCATCACAATACTTTTAGCTCAAGAAAGCACGTTATGTGCCTACATCAGGCTAAAGGAAATTGTGTGACCATAGTGTCACTTAAAGAACACATTTTCTCCATCACTGACATGTACACATAACTAGTGTATGAAACACATACATGTATACTTTGCATATTAAAATCCCTCATATCACAATGTGCACATGCATGTTATAGAGTTTGACATGAGAATAAGTATAGGCCCTAGCATGTATCAATGTACATTGTATGCCCAGTGCCACATGGATATATATATGATTGTACTAATACCTCTCATCATTTGACTCCTCCACAGAACCTCCTGTCACCAGGGTGCAAACGGGCATGCATCCACCGCAACCACCAGTCCAAAGAATGCCTCCACCGCAACCACCAGTCCAAAGAATGCCTCCACCGCAACCACCAGTCCAAAGAATCCATCAACAAGGACAGTATGCTCCCAGGCATGAGCTGGGTTGGACTGCCTCTGTTGAGGACCCAGACGTCATGCCACCAACATTGGCAGACGAGCCCTGGCAGGATCCCTGGCCGGAGGATTGATCTTTTGGCTTTGAGGGGGAGCCAAGTCAGCCCCAAAGGGTACATGTCTTTACCCCCCCCCCCCAATATCAGACCAGTCAGGGCTTTTACGCACAGGACATGCAAACTGGACAGGCTGAGTGGTCGCACACCAGTCGGCAATGGGACTACCAGTCCACCCGGAGAGCTCCACCATCCGTTTCCCTTGGAAGAGCTCCAGCATCTGAAGAGGAGCATATAGCTGTATTTGTCACTGATGCAGCACCAGCTGTAGTAGTTCCTCATGCAGCACCAGCTGTAGTAGTTCCTCATGCAGCACCAGCTGTAGTAGTTCCAGATGCAGCACCAGCTGTAGTAGTTCCAGATGCAGCACCAGCTGTAGTAGTTCCAGATGCAGCCCCAGCTGTAGTAGTACCAGATGCAGCACCAGCTGTAGTTGTTCCAGGTGCAGCAGAAGCTGAGGATTTTCCAGATGCAACAGCAGCTAGAGGTGAACCTGTGCCTAGAATCCCTGCTGGTCAACAGCCTATAGATTTTACTCCAGCGTTCCATTGAGCTGCAACGGGACATGGCAGCATCTTTAAATGGTATAGTCCAAAACCAGTCTCAGATGATGAGAGTTATTTCGGATATGCAGATGCAGACTGACAACAGATGGCGGGAACAAAACCAACTGTTGGGTGTGTTGGTGGAGCATTTCACACACCAGCAGGACACTGCCTCCAGCCTCTCATCTGTGGCCAGCACTCCTGCAGAATCCTCTGAATCCACACAACCCAGGAGAACAAGGAGAGCCAATCCAGGCACCTCAGCCCCCTCATCTAAGAAGCCTAAAAAAAAAATAATATTGTTATATTTCAGCATAAATCTTGTCCTCTGTTATTTACCATATAATTGTCATCCACATCCATGTGAGGTGTGTTTTAGTACAGTAATATTGTTAAAACATATAATAAGGCCTGTGTGGAAATGGTCCAAAAAAGGTAATATTATCCTGTTTCTAAAATATTCTTGTACTATAACTCCCATCCACAATAGTTGTTTCTGAAGGGTACTTATAGTAATATTCACTTCTAAGATGTAAATCAATGTATCTCACATCCAATATAAATTGACACATTGGTATATATAGTAGTGATGTTACTGATAGGGTGGGCATTATCAGGTGTTTTAAGTCTGCAGGTGAGAGGTTGTGGTGTGTGTGATTGGTTTGACACAATTGCAAAGAGGCAGCCTTCAAGAAGGTGTTAGAAATGATCATATGAGCCATCTTAGGTTTTGCTTTCAACTAAGAATACCAAGAGAACACAGCAAGTGTTCTAATTAAATCTGAAAGTAGTTTGAAATAACATGCCCTAATTAAAAGAATAAGGTTTCCTTTGGACTTGACTGTCCCTTTATATATTTTGGCATCAGTGCCAAGCTGTGTTAGCATTAGAATAAATTACACTCTAGTGGGTTCTAAAGAGATGAAGGTAATCCAATTTAAAGTAAATAAGCAAGTATATGTCCACAGTGTGATAAAGTACCTACAAGCTCAATCCATTTGATTATGTTGTGGCTTGAAACTATTTCAAATACACAAATAAACCTTAAAAAACAATATCATAGTAAACTGCCCCTTTAACCTTAAGATGCTGCTTAAATGTATGTGTTTGTTAAGGCTTCCAGGGAGTTACGTTGGTTTTTTAGTCAGTGCAAGGGCTCCTGCGCCTGCAATTTGTGGCGAGATGAGAATGGAGTAGATTTTCTGAAATCTGCGCGCGTAAGTCCTTACGCTGTATATTGGACACCAAACTGCGCGTGTTTTGTATGTCAGTCTATGGGCCAAATAACTACGAGCGAAGGCAGAAATATACGCGCGTAACTTCTAAGTTACGCCGTATATAGGATACCAAACCCGCGCAATATTTGGCGTCGCCGGCTTTTGCGGGTGACGGTTTATATCGGATCGGGCCCCAGATAGGCATCTGGAACACTACATGGCAGGAAATAGTGCTGCCATCTAGTGCTCTTGAAAATGAATAACATTCTTGCAAAACTGCTGCCATATATTGCTCCAGAAATGAGGGGGCTCCTAAACATACATCCCTAGTTTTTAAATAAAAGATACCAAGAGAATGAAGAAAATTTATAATAGAAGTAAGTTAGAAAGTTGTTTAAAATCGCATGCTTTATCAGAATCATGAAAGAAAAATATGAGGTTTCAAATCCCTTTAAGAGCATCCCATTGAAAGTGTGATCATTTAGTATGCAATATTTACTATTTGAAATCATTTAAGGCATCTCCATGAATTAAAAGTTACAAAACAGCAGCTATAGATGCTAAAATGCTATAGAGCAACTTGAAGAGAGAACGAAAGTGAGGGTTGAAAAAACATTACATGCCTTGCCTGTCTTGCCTCACTCGCCTCCATTTGCAGAGATAACAGCACACAGGAAAGCTGTAATAGCTGGAATGTGACCTCACCCTTGACCTGCATAAGTTAATAGGCCTGGTAGCAGTGGCGACCTATGCAACCCCTCAAGTTACAGCACTCTGGGGAGGGAAAATTAGTGTAACTGAAAATCACCCATCAACAGAGACAGCAATTGTTAAGATTACCAACGAGTCACAGCCTACTTACAGCAAAATCCAAAGGCCACTTCTCTCTACTTATCCTCTTTGCTCCAAACCCTCCAATCCTTTGGCATATGTGGCACGGCTCTCTCTTGGTTCTCTTCCTATCTGTCTAACCGTCCCCTTAGTGTAGCCTTCTCTGGGGCATCCTCTGCCCCGTTACCTCTTTCTGTTGGGGTACCGCAAGGCTCTGTCCTTGGTCCCCTTCTCAATCTACACTTCCTCATTAGGTTCCTTAATAAAGTCCCACGGGTTTCACTATCATCTGTATGCCGACGATACCCAAATCTACCTCTCTGCACCAGAACTATCTCATTCCTTGCTGACCCGTGTCACTAACTGTCTCTCTCATATCTCATCTTGGATGTCCTCTCACTACCTCAAGCTAAATCGCTCCAAATCTGAGCTCCTTATTTTCCCCCCTTCTTCCAAAATCCGCTTCCACCTTAAAAACATCGCTAAAATCAGACATTTTCTTACACAAGACACAACTAAGATTTGAATCCACTCTCTCATCCTTTCCCGCCTCGACTACTGCAACTCCATCCTCTCTGGTCTCCCTAGCTGCCACCTAGCACCTTTACAATTCATAATAAATGCCTCTGCCAGGCTTATCTTCCTTACACGTCGCTCTTCATCTGCCGCACCTCTCTGCCAATCCCTTCACTGACTTCCTCTTGCCTCCAGGATTAAACACAAAATTCTCACTCTGACTTATAAAGCCCTCATTGCATTTCTCCCCCCTACATCTCAGACCTTGTCTCCAGATACTCTCCCTCCTGACCCCTTCGCTCCGCTCATGATCTCCTACTCTCCTCCTCTCTTTTTACCTCCTCGCCTTCCCGTTTACAAGATTTGTCCAGACTGGCTCCCATCTGGAGGAACTCTCTGCCTTGCTCCACAAGACTCTCCCCTAGTTTTAAAAGCTTCAAGTGCTCCCTGAAGACTCTACTATTCAGGGACGCATACAACCTACACTAACCTTCCTATCTCCACTGCTATCCCCTTAAAACCCATAGCATGTAAGCCTATGAGCCCAGCTGTTTGTAGTCCACCTTCATAAGAGCCGACTACAACAGTGCAACTCTTGGCAGGACCCTCTACCCATTTAATCCCTGTAATTGTTTTTATATACCACCTATGTTCATAGCGCTGCGGAACCTGTTAGCTCTCTACAAATACCTGATAATAATAATAATAATAATAACTGTGAAAATGATGTTGTTGTTTTTTCTTTGACCAAGAGAGACATGAGAACATCTAGCAGGATACAGAATTGTGACCCTACAACATTCTACACATTTGTCTGAACAGCACAGAAGATAATTTATACCTGTTTCTAAATCATGGCAACAGAGGACTTGCATAAACATATCGAAAAGTGTTTTTACTAGGGCTATTGCACATTTTGCTAAGTATTTTTAAGTGCATATAAAAACTTTTTCCATACAGACCTTGTGCTGTTTATTGCTAATATATACTGTGTATTTTAAAGAAAATTGCTTTATAGCTATCAAAAATAATTAAATATTCTTCATGTTTTAACTTTTAATGGAAGTTTATTCTGTGAATCACCTAGCATTACTATTGAAATTTCTAACATGCACTTATCTTCTGCTCTGAAGTAACATAATTTTTAAACACTATCTGTTTTTCTGAAACCTATATGTTCTATTTACATTTAAATGATTATTGGTTTTGTGATGCAGCATACCTGTAAAAAGCTCACTAGAAAATATCACCTGAACATCTCTTTGTAAAAAAAGGAAGATATTTTACCTCAAATTTCCTAAGTATTCACAACCCACTGTAAAGAGACTTTAAGCAGCAAATCAGGATACTTGTCCCAGGACTTGCAAGGGAGTCAAGCATCTGGCATGTGCAAGCACAATCATGTCATTTTCCTATTCAGTTTAAGTAAGTTTACTATAAAATCTCATGAGATTTCAGTGAAATCTCATGAGATCACAGCAATGCCTTTGTCATGAGATTTCACTGATTGGCTATTGTTTGAAGCTGGACAGCTGCTGAAGTATAACTGTTTATACAGCATTTACTCTGTGAGCTGAAGACATTTTGAGGTATAATATTTTTCCAGCAAGTGTTTACATTGGAACATCCGTCTGATGTTAAAGGGCCACTGTAAGTAAATATTTTCTATGCCTGTTACTAACTAACTACCCCAAATACGCTTTTTATCAATAGCATTTCATTAACATATCTCTACCGTATATCCGAAATCTTGTCTGCAAATTTAATTGTTTTCCAAACCCACTCCGTGGGTATCCTTTGCTCTGTACCAATCCGTTTACAATACCTAGGTTTCAAAATGGCGCTTTAAACACAAAGTTATTGGTTTAAGTATTTTGAACACTCAGTGCTGAAAATAGTGGGCAGGATAACGTGACATCATCGGCGAATAAAATATATAACTTTTAGAACGTTATGAAACTTCGTTTTGGAGAAAATATAGGTCAGTAGGTTTTAATTAATGTTTACTAACTTTAATATGTTAGTTGTTTAGCTTAAAAATTAAAGTAATCCTTTAAGGACTTGATATCAGCATAAAGGGGGTTAAAAGACTTTTCAATTTACTTCTATTATCAAACTTATTTAGTTTTTTTTTTTGGTATACATTGTTGAAAAGCATACCTAGATAGAAACAGAAGTGATTGTTGGCTTGTCATTGAGTAATCAGATACGTTCCGCTAAGTCCCAGTAATGCATTGATGCTCTGGAGACTTTAACTATGTGCTTAACCCCTTTGCAGAAGACAATACTGTATAAAGAAATAAAACAATGAAAGATACAATAAAGCCAAAATTAAACTGGATTGGATAGAGCATATCATTTTAAACAACTTTCCAATTTTCTTCTGTTTTCAATTTTTCTTTGTTGTCTTGGTATCCTTTGTTAAAGTGTAATCCTAGGTGAGCTCAAGAGTGTGCACGTGTCTTTAGCTATCAGGCAGCAGTGTTTGCAACAATGTTTATAGCAATGTTATATACTGTTGCAGAAACTGCTGCTATAGAATGCTAAAACACATGCACATGCACGTTTTTTAGGAGGGATCGTGCAGGGAGCCACCGAGCGTCAGTCCTTACAGCTAACGTTGAATGTGCTCACGTGTCCCCCTCCTCTTTCACCACGACAGACTAAGCCTATCGTAGATATGTCGCACCCCGCTGCCGCTGCATCAGGATGCATGATGCCATGCACCTACCACAGAATTGGAGTTGAGGGACCCCCAAACTGCTAAGACAACAGTTCCTCAGTCAAAAGACTGTTAGTTCTGGAGGAGGGTCACTCTGGTCTTACCAAGGTCCGAATGACTATTCAGCCCCCAGCCAAAGTGAAACTATTGCCGGCATCCCTGCGGTCCGCAGCTGACTGGAATGGTCCAACTATGCATCCATAACTGGAAACTGGAACACCTGTTACTTGGGAGGGAAGGGAGGGAAGACAAGAAACAGGTTAGTGACCCTACTTCCTGCCTGCAGACACTAATATAGCCCCTGCAACATCTCCCTCTAGCTGCAATACCAGCTAATACAGTTAAACCAACACCTAGCAGTTCAGACAAAAGTTAACCCATAAGTTGCTGCATGCTTAGACAGCCCTCCACTTTCCTATAAGACTTTCTAATTTACTCTTGAACAAAGGATACCAAGAAATCAAAGCAACACTAATAATTGAAGTACATTTTTAGAACATTGCATGAAAGTTTAACTTTGTCTTTACTGTCCCTTTAATTCAAACGTAAAAGTTACAATACGTAACAGGACTTTAAACTACAGTTCTGATATTATATTAAACTAGGCGATAAGCCTGCCCGTAGGGCAGTCTATGTTTAAAAAACTACAAACCCCAAAGCTAAGATTCCAAAAAATTAAAAATGTAAAATTACAGAAAAAAAAAAACAAAACTACACAAAATAAAAAATTTAAACCAAAACTAATACCCCTATAAAAATAAAAAATCCCCCTCAATCTATCAATAAACTACCAATAGCCCCCTATTTTAAAAATGCTATTAAACACAGGGGCACTTTCATTAATGAAAGTTTACATTGCACCATATTTTTACAAATACTTTTATCTTCAGCAAAGCCATTTCGCCGATCCCCCGCCCGCAGTTCCTCTGAACATACATCACCAATGACGAAACTGGCTTTCTTCAATCATGGCTTCCCCCCAGAGCGTCCATCTCGTGAGGCCACGGCGTGATTGGAGGAAGCAGGCGGAGGATCGGCAATCCAGCTGTGCTGAAGATAAAGGTAAATATTTGTAAAAATATGCTGCAATGTAAAATTTCATGAATGAAAGTGCCCGTGTTTTTAATAGTATTTTTAAAAACCGGACACTAATTCATAAAAATTTACATTCACTTTAGGGGGCCGAATTATCAAACTCCGAATGGAGCTTGATGCCCCTTGTTTCCGGCGAGTCTGAAGACCGCTGCTCCATAACTTGTCCGCCTGCTCTGAGGCAGTGGACAGAAATCAACCCGATTAAATACGATCGGGTTGATTGACACCCCCTGATTGGCCGCGTATCATGTCCGCTCGCATATTAATAAATAGGCCCCTAAGTGTTCACACGTGTGCAGAGTCTGTGTACTAGGTAAATGCCTGTTGTTATGCATTACCTCTGTAATATGTGCATCGGGTTTTACTCTGTAATGGGGACATTTCCCGCTTGGTACAATGCTGTGCAATAATGAGCTTGTGCAGATAGAACGCATTCTGAGGAACTGCTTAGCAAAAGCTGCCCTTTGTGATATGCAGCTATCGCAAAGGTTAATTACTAATTATAGGGCTATTTGCCTGTGTGTGTGCCTGTGGGGCTGTGTGTGTGTCTGTGGGGCTGTGTGTGTGCCTGGGGGACTGTGTGTGTGCCTGGGGGGGGGGGGGCGGTGGGCATGCTTGGGGATTGTGTGTGTCCCTGGGGGGCTGTGTATGTGCCTGTGTGTGTCTGAGGGGCTATGTGTGTGCCTGTGGGGCTGTGTGTGTGCCTTGGGGACTGTGTGTGTGCCTGGGGGACTGTGTGTGTGCCAGGGTGGTGGGCATGCCTGGGGACTGTATGTGTCCTTGGGGGGCTGTGCATGTGCCTGTGTGTGTCTGAGGGGCTATGTGTGTGCCTGGGGGCTGTGTTTGTGCCTGGGGAGCTGTGTGCATGGCTCAGGAAGTCCATTTAAAATCAGGACACTGCGGTCCAGTTATAATCCCGCAGGATGCAGGGCGCTTGGTATGGTATGTGCTCTCACCTTTAGCGATGCAACCATTACTGGCTGTAGTTTCTGTGATTAGCTTTCTGTGCTACTTTCTCTCCATCTGATTTGATATGTTAAATTAAGTTCCAATAATGTAAATATGAATTAATTATTACGTGTTACTAATTTGTTGTATAAATTGTGTAAGGTTTTCTCAGATACAAGTGCATCATCGTTTAAAAGTTGAAGCATTTACCATTTATTAACACACAAAAGACAAAAAAGATTTTTTAATTTATCTTGATCTATGTACGCTGCCCTAATTCTTCATCTGTCACTTTATTCTGACATCCAAGCAGCAAATTACTGTTCTCCCATGTGTAACCACTGGAAATACGGCACCTTATTGATGTACATATTTCTCTCAGAAGTAAAACATTTCCTTCACAATAGGACGGGCAAAACCAAACGTTTTTGATGTGATAGGAATCAAAGGTAGAAGATTTGTATTATTCTTTCTACTTGCAAATGGCATCAATATATTTGATAGACATTTGGCACAATTCCATATATCACACTGGAGTTTATTTATTATTATTTAAAATATTATTGAAACACCGTCTAAACCTATTTTTTCATAGAAATTGAAGAATCACTCTCCATTAGCAGAATGGCATGGAAGTGAATATTTCTTGTTCTAGAAAGTCAGCAGCACAGAATAAAGATGTTAGATACTTGCAAAAAATAGCAAAATGTACCTGTCTATTATTATGTCCAGGGATAGGCACAGACAAAGGCTGTGGCGGACATTTTCCAAAGTACAGACCTTAGTGAAGGACACTTAAGGTACATTTGAAATTAAAAACATTATTTTATAGTGCTCCTCTGGCTATACCCATGAGCCAGTGTCACTACTGTGTCATTATATATAGTGCTGGGTGTTATTATACTGATGCAGATACCACTGATCCTATAACCAGCCCTCCTCTGGCTATACCTATGAGCCAGTGTCACTACTGTGTCATTATATAGCGCTGGGTATTATTATTCTGATGCAGATACCACTGACCCTATAGCCAGCCCTTGTCTGGCTATACACATGTGCCAGTGTCACTACTGTGTCTTTGTATAGAGCTGGGTGTTATTATACAGATGCAGATACACATCCAGTATTTCACTCAGGCTGGATTTATTCCATAACTTATCACCCAATATCGCTAGCAGTCTCTTGACAAGCCACTAACATTATTCACACTACATATTTTTGTTTGGTAAAATCTTAGTTTAGCGTTGTTTATTTCTATTATTTAATCAGAAAGAAATCGCTGCAGAATCTGTTGGCGCTCTATAAATAACCGATAATAACCGATAATACCAATATACTAAGGTTGTGGTGGACACTGCAAGGGCTAGTCACGGACACCAGTGTCCATGTACGGACACGTTGCCTATCCCTGATTATGTCTATTATTTATCCCTGTACGACTGGTCAGTATGATTTTTATGTTAAGAAGACTTAGGGTTAAACACATGGGTTTATAGTTAGGATCCATTTAAAGGGCATCATAATAAATTATAATGTCATGCACATGAACTAACAGCATTTAACAATGTTGATTTTTTGGGTCTGGAGGACCAGACTGGGAAGAAAAAGCAGTCCTGGAAAATTTGGAGACCAGACCTAATTTCTGTTGACTCAGTATAGTGCGCACGCCCCATTTTTCTCAAAGGGGATTACTGGGATACTCCTTCCTCCAATATTTATTTTCTGAATTATATTATATTAGTTTGTATTAAAAAAAAAATGCATATTGTTGTTATATAGGCACCCTAAAACCCAATTGCAACCCACCGGGAAATCTCCTGGTATCCTGGTAGGACAATCCGGCCATGGGGGCCGAATTATCAAAGGTATTGTGGACCTGATCCGACAGTGCGGATCAGGTCCGCAAGACCTTGCTGAATGCGGAGAGCAATACGCTCTCCGTATTCAGCATTGCACCAGCAGCTCACAAGAGCTGCTGGTTCAACGCCGCCCCCTGCTGACTCGCGGCCAATTGGCTGCCAGCAGGGAGGTGTCAATCAACCCGATCGTATTCGATTGGGTTGAATTGCGGTGAATTGCGGTGAATCCTGTCTGCCTCATTGAATTGCGGTGAATCTGGCGAGCCTGCAGGTTTCTGGCGAACCTGCAGGCTCGCCAGAAACACGGCCCTTCAAGCTCCACTCAGAGCTTGATAAATGGGCCTCTTGGTCTGGACACAAATTAAGAAAAACTGCTTAACTTACAATTTAAACTACTACAGCTGTATCAGCTGTGTACCTAGTACTAATTTTCATTGGCTGATAGGTACTTCCTGCTATAAATTATTAGCTGAATTTTTGTTTTTCAGCCAATGAGCATTAGAAGAAAGTGCGTGAATGGTACTGCTGTATTAGACTCAATTTAAAATGTAACATGTTTTACTTCATCTTATCAGACAATATGAAAAATGTTATGTGTTTAAATACCGCTCTTTAAAAAGGACGACAGAAAACATTTGCATACAATGTCACTTTAATTTGAATATAGGAATGACATAGCTGTCTAGCCTGAGAATAGCTTAGTCTGCCTTATTCTTAGTCTGTGAGACAACTTTTAGCGCAAAGCCACCCACTTGGCTACAGGATAAAGATGCATTGATAGATATTATACAAGGGTACGACAAGGGCCAGTAGGTTATGGACAGAACAGAAACTCATGTAAGAATCCGGTTTTATTTCCTTTGTGGTTCTCTCCTCCTTGATACAACCCAGGCAGTGTAGGAGGACAGCTTTTCACAGCAGTGTTAAATATTCTCGATACAAATAGAATACATTACCAAAATCTAAGCCAAATCGTAGGTAATGTTTTCTCTCTTAGTAACACAAATATTTAAACTATTTTTAATATTATTAGGATAATAAAACACAACTTTCTAACATTTGCAATTTATTGCAATAATTATTTGTATCTGCTGATCTTGCAGTCAACATATATATTAATTGCATTGTTACCAAGCGTAAAGATTTTGATTAACCTTTGGAAGTGTCCTAGCCACACTAATTTACTTACGTTTATATGAGTAATTTACACACAACCTGAGAGAGTATCTTGATTTGTCTACAAGTTATTTGCGCATGTGGCACAATATGAACTCCAGCCCTTCTGGGAGCAGTAGAAAAACATATGTTTAATTACATGGCAATGGGGCAAAATAAATCATGAAAGTATATTCAAGAATGTAGAGCTGCGGAATCTGTTGGCGCTCTACAAATAACCGATAATAATAATAATAATAATGGAGAAGTGCTCAACTGGCAACAGACATATCAATAATATCTAGTGATGGGATGGTGCCCCCCCAGGGTGCAGTTTATTTTAACCCAATGATGCCTTTCACAAAGGAGAACTTTCCAGTAGTATTTCTCTTAATATCTTTCTCTAATGTTACAGACAACGTTTCAGAAATTACATTGGTGATATTCTTAACACAACATTATGGATGTACTCTTACATTATCTTGCCACCATATTCCTATAATCTGCTCTGTCACACTTTGTGCTCTTTAATAGGGAAGGGATGGATATAAGGACAGGGTTTGGACTATCCCAAAAAAAAAGCAGGACAGGTGAGAGTCTTCTAAAATATTACAGATATCTGAAAGTTAATCCTTCCCTGGGCCTTAAAATATGTGATTGGCTCTTCAGTATTCATGGTTTATCCTTCAGTTTGTTTATGGTTTCAATGTCTACCTGAGTTGTAAAAGAAAGGGTTTAAACAAATTATTAGTCTCTGTCTCTTTAATAACTCTATAGAAATATAAAACTTAGAAGTAGGATCATTAGAATTTTTGTTTGGTGTTTTCTAGTTTCTCCACCCAAATATTTCCTATTTATTTGTCACTTTTCTCTGGTTCCAGAACATTCATACTCTTATTGGTTATGTTTTTCTTCTGTCTCGGTATCAATCTTTTGAATGTAATTTCTGTTATTTTCTGTAATTTCTTATTGAGTTACATGCAAAATATTGGCCTCTGTTTCTTTTATAAAATCCTGATTAGTCTATAAAAGTAAGGATAATCACACAATGTGGCCACTCTATTCAGAAATGCCTGTAGTTATTTCCATTAGGGAGAAACCAGATATCCAGAAGTGCATTATGACATTTTATTATGGACAGAGCGGATGTCTCATATCCTATATTATAAAAGACAAGTGTTTGTCTGAAGCCGTCATGCGCAGTACAAACACTTGGCCTTAGACAGCTGATCGCACACGCACCCACCCGACCTCGCACGCGCACCCCTGCAGGTGAAAACAGCAGCGCGAGGACCGGGCAAGTGAAAGAGCACAGCTGATCGCACGCGCAGGGGTGAAAACAGCAGCGCGAGGACCGGCAAGTGAAGGGAGAGAGAGAGAGAGAGAGTGTCAGGTTTCAGCCTGGAATTGAACCTGGGACCTGTCTCTATTTCTGCAGCTGTTATTTCCCAGCCTGTTGTGTTACCACTATGCCACCAGATGGCTTGATCACAGGAAAGGAAAATTGTGTTTTTCTGTTTGCTGCAACTTTGGCTCTCTGGCTCCACCTGCTTGTCAGCTGAAATAAATCATTTAATCAGCAGCCTGCTTTATCTGGGAGCTTTGTTTGCAATTTGGTGCTTTCACATTAAGAGTGATACTCTGAAAGACTCTCTGCTCCTGTTTCCTGTGAGAAATACAGTTATGTTGGATTTCCTGGTCAGTTATGTTGGATTTCCTAGTTCCTGACTTCTGCTACAATTACTGACTACCTTTCTGGATAATCCCTTGGCACTGTGCTTCATTTTTGGACTGAATTCCTGGCAATTGAACTTGCCTAAAACTTTATTTCCTAAGGACTGATTCAGGTACTTTTGCTTGCTTGTTTCCTGATACTACAAATGTTCTAATTGCAGTCTATGCAAATATCCTGTTTGTTTCTACAAAGTACCAGTTTGCAGTTTATACAAGTTTCCTTAAAGTACCAGTTCTACAGCATATGCAAGTATCCTGCTTGTTATTACAAAGCTCTGCCTTCCTGAGTGTAATTACACATTCCAGTCTTCAGCATATGCAAGTATCCTGTCTGTTATACAAGCTCTGTTTTCCTGCCTGATTCTACTCAGCTCCAGTTCTACAGCATATGCAAGTATCCTGCTTGTTATTACAAAGCTCTGCTTTCCTGCGTGTAATTTCACTGTTCCAGTCTAGAGCATATGCAAGTATCCTGCCTGTTATTATAAAGAACTGTATTCCTGCCTAATACAACAACTTATAGACTTTGTCTTATCTAATTGCATATCTCTGCATTGCTTTATCCTATAAATAAAACCATCTCCTTTATTTCCTAAAACCTTGTACCTGTTTAATTATGCCTAAAAGGAAAGACTCACGCAGACAAAACACAACATTAACCCCAAAACCTGACACCTCTGCACAACAGCTCCTTACTCCTGAACCTGCTCAGAGAGAGAGAGAGAGAGAGATTAAATATAACACAACACGGCCCGTGTCGACGGGCTTTAGGACTAGTATGATATATTTGACTAGGATGTAATATTATTAATTTTATGTTCAATACTTATATCTTTTTTTTTTTAATCTTTATTTACGTATATTATATCTTAATAACTAACAGCAAACTTTTTCTGAAAAAACTTTAAAATGTTTAGTCTAAGAACAGGCAAATATTTTGGCAAACAAGTAAATGTTTCCCTTAATCAGATGCTACATGTTCATATTGAAGGTCAATTAAATAGAATTGCATAATCAACAAATCCATAATGAAACAATGTAAAATCTCATACTATGAATACAAATTTTCTTCCACTTACCTGCCCCTTGTATCATGTGACAGCCATCAGCAAATCACAAGCTCATATATGTATAGTATACACTGTGAAATCTTGTATATGCTCAATAGGAACTGGTGTCTCCAAAAGTGTGACTTCCTCAATTGGATTTTTTTTTTAAATTTCATGTTCCATCTGAATAATAAAAGTTTAATTTTGACTTTAGTGTCCCTTTAGTATTCAAATTATGATTCACATGGACTTCATTGTTATTCAATGGTAATCTATTTTCAAAAGTAATATTCAAATGTTTACATTTGATATTTAATTGATAGCGTTTGATATTGAAATGTTAACAATAGGTTCTATAGAAATATTTTAATGTCAAAACTGCAACATTTGGCAATGCCACTGTCTACCTTTTTTCTTTTTATTATAAGTAATTTAGCAGAAACTAAAAATTGTCAGTACAATACAAACAATATAATAAACCTAGCATAACAAAGCCAAGTTCTCCCCACATATAGTAAAAAATAAAATTGTAATTGTTGGTTGATCCTTCAGCTTATTGGTGTGGTTGCTGTCATGTTGTACCCTTATCTCTTCTGCTCACATGGTTAAAATGTCACAGCTAAAATTCTGTCCTTGATATGTCCTCTATGATGATGAATCTCTGCACAATGGATGCCTTCTGTGCATGGTACAGAATACTGTTTTCAATTAGATGCTAAATGCCAGTGGATCTGTTGGACCATTCATAGCACTGATTGTTAAGCCAATATGACCAACCCAAAGGCAGTGAAATATGTTACCAATGAAGGTCACTTGCTTTGGACAGATTTGGCAGAACATACTAGGACACAGTTGATTCCAGCTATTCGTATTTGGCAAACACCAAGTCACATTCATCCAAAATATTAAGACTTAAAGAGCCACCAAAATATGTTGTTAATATGTGAATGATTGATATTAATCCATGCTCTACATAATGATTTTAGATGTAGTTTTTTATAATGAACAGCAGATTAAACAGTTATAAATCATTTATATTAACACAAAACTTAAATATATGTCCCCATAAAGGGCTAGATTAAAAGAGGAGTCCTAATTTAACGGGCAAATTTGCTAAACTTGTTAAATAACCCGCCACTTTGTAACCAGCCATTACAAGTGGCTGGTTAATGCTACGGCAAATCCAGAACTCTGATTAATTTAAAAATGTCCCCCAATTGCCCCCAAAATACAGTGTAGTGTGCCTTAAAAATAAAAAAAATAGAAGCAATTTTATTTTATTAAAAAATAAATGCACAATGCAGTTATAAGAGGTAAAATGAGCGGGGGAGGAATGTGTTAAAACAGCAAATATATATGTATATGCTTATATACATATATATTTCACTTATAATTTATGAGAAGACAAAGTGACATAAAATAATATCACTTTAACAAAGACTGGGATTTCAGCACTCTTTTAATAATAAATGACGCAACACTCTCATGATATAGTATCAAACTTGTGGGTTTATTACGTGTCAGATATACCCAAAAGACTACGAACTTGACTTGTAGAATATAATAATCAACACACAAAATACAGTACAGTGAATATAAAAATTGATTCCATATCTTCTAGAATTACTCCTAGAACATAACAGGACCGGTCCCAATTTCAACCACACCTCTACTAATGTGAACCTGTATAGTTAGTAAAGGATAAATATATTGAGACTTAAATGAGTCATCAAGTCTTATTAAGTTTAGGTCAGTGAAACCAGACTTATATATATCCTTTCTAGCTAAACGTGGTATTCAGCAAAAAGTTTAGACGTGCAAATTAATAACGTGCATACATGATAATATTGCACTAACATATGTCTATATATTCAATTATAGTTTAACATAGACCAATATTGTACAACACAACTGAAAAGCCACTATTATGTTTCACATTGCAATAGGAGCTAGCATTAGAGTATCAGAAATAAAGCTGCTAAAAATGGAAAGACAGCTTTTATCCTTAAATATTGCTCTATTTGTTTGAAGCTGAAATTCCTTGCTCAGAGCTGTTGTTACTGCAAGGTAAAATCATGCATGCATATAGGAGCCAAGCGTAGAGTTGTATCAGTAAGTTAGTAAATTCACCAAACCAGGTTGGGAAAGCTGTTGTTACTGCAGTGTAAAAGCATGCATGCAATTAAAGCCATAACTGAAAATTTGGGAAACTACGTGGATAGTTTTCTCAAGCCTTTCCTTAACACTATGCCATCATACGTAATTGATACGGCAGATTTGCTAAGAAAGATTGAGGGCTTGACTATTCCAAATGGAGCATACTTGGTCTCCCTTGACGTAGAGGGTCTTTACTCATCAATTCCCCATTCAATAGGAATTAGGGCAGCCCAGCACTTCTTAGAAACTAGAGGAACAACTTACTCTGAGCATACAAAATTTACTGTCAAACTTTTACAGTTTGTACTTGAAAACAATGTCTTTTCTTTCGATAACAAAGTATATAAACAAATAAGAGGAACAGCGATGGGGGCAACATGTGCCCCCACTTATGCTTGCCTCCACCTAGGTTCCTGGGAGATGGAGGTTTTTCAAACAGAAGCATTTAATGAGCACATCCACATGTGGCTTCACTATGTGGATGACATCCTTCTAATTTGGGAAGGATCAGAGAATGACCTTAAAGAATTTGTGTCTTTGCTAAATAAAAATGAAACATCACTTTAACACTTGATTTCAGTAAGACTGAGTTATCTTTTCTAGATGTGCAAATTACCGTGGTCAAAAACGTTTTAATGACTGAGAATTTCAGAAAAAAGACTGCCACAAATAGTCTGCTTGAAGCTCACAGCCATCACCCAGTCCACCTTAAGAAGGGAATTCCCAAAGGACAATTCTTACGTCTGCGCAGAAACTGTTCATCATTAACGAAGTATGATGAACATGCTGCACTGATGGAAGAAAGATTTAAAATAAGAGGTTACTCTAAGAGAGCACTTTCTCATATAAGGAAATCTGTTAAGAAATTAGACAGGAATCAACTTTTATTTCCTAAAGATAAAAAGAAAGATGGAAAAATAAGATTAATAACAAAGTTTAACTGTCATTGGGGGAGTGTCAGGAATATACTTCAGAAGAATTGGAGTATCCTGTTAAATGATGACAATGTTGCAAAAGAAGTAGGTGATTTCCCAAGCCTTACGGCTAGAAGGGCACCTAATCTGAAAGACAAGCTTGTTAAAAGTAAATTTGTTTCACCACAGAAGAATTGGCTAACTAGTCAAAAAATAGTTGGTAATTTTCCATGTAAGAGGTGTGTTGCATGCAGATTCATGCATCAGACAAAAGTGTTTTCAGTAAGCCCAGATAAAATCTTCTAAATGAGATATTTCTTTAATTGCAATACTGAAGGTGTTGTTTATTTACTGTCTTGTTCTTGCCCTTATTTTTATGTCGGTAAAACTAAAAGAGTTCTGAAAGAAAGAATATTAGAACATCGCGACGACATAAAAAATAAGGTCCAAAGCAGTAGCGTTGCTAAGCACTTTGAAATCTTTCACAACAGTATTCCAGACAGTATGAGAGTCATGGGTATAGACAAAGGCATCACCAGTGGAAGAGGGGGTAATAATGACAATACCCTGTTACAGAAAGAATGCAGGTGGATATTTAACCTATCTACCACTGGTCCAGGCGGAATGAATGAAAAATTGGATATGGCAAGCTATTTGCAATAATTTAATTGCGTAGAGCTTGTAGTGTCCAATACATATAAGTTCTGTTTCCTCCAATTATGGTGATTTTTAGAGTTGTCCCAAGAAAGTCCATCTTTTATTTGCAACAATTAAACTAACACAATTGCGAGTTAATTTGTGAATTTGTATATGATGTTTATAGTTTTAAACTTTCACCTTTACCTATGGGCGGTACTATTTGTGCTACCGTATAAAGTAAGTGCATTGTAAGTCCGTGAAACATGCCCTGAGGAAGCCCCGTCTATCTCTCTATGACGAGGGGGTGAAACGCGCGTCGGCTATTGGCTGACCGGACCCATGTGATCTACCACGCTGAAGGAGCTAGCGTCTGAGTAAGCTGTTTTCGATAAGCGGCAAGTTTGAAAGCTGAATGCCCAGCTGTGGATCAAAGGAGGCTCTATGCTCTGGGAAAACTATCCGTTATAAAACGGCAAGCAAGGAAGCCTGTGAGGCGCTCTTCAAGAAAAAAGGAGTAGAGAAAGAAATAAAAGATTTTTCTCATCCATCGAAAGTATGAAGATCCTGGCACAGATTGCTTGAAGAGATTGTCAATCTAACAGGAAAAGGTGCAGTCGACAGAGGGGTACAGTATATTAAACATAAGTATCCTCCTGTACCTTTTCCGCTACATAATTTGCTGTCTTTGCTTTCAAGTTAAATTTTGGCTACAATTCTCTTTGCTTCATTGACTGCCTAAGCCTCCCAGCTGTGTAGTGTCGATATCCCAACTTGGTTTGGTGAACTTTCTAACATATTGACACACCTCCACGCTTGGCTTTAATTGCATGCATGCTTTTACACTGCAGTAACAACAGCTTTCCCAACCTGGTTTGGTGAATTTACTAACTTACTGATACAACTCTACGCTTGGCTCCTATATGCATGCACGATTTTACCTTGCAGTAGCAACAGCTCTGAGCAAGGAATTTCAGCTTCAAACAAATAGAGCAATATTTAAGGATAAAAGCTGTCTTTCCATTTTTAGCAGCTTTATTTCTGATACTCTAATGCTAGCTCCTATTGCAATGTGAAACATAATAGTGGCTTTTCAGTTGTGTTGTACAATATTGGTCTATGTTAAACTATAATTGAATATAGACATATGTTAGTGCAATATTATCATGTATGCACGTTATTAATTTGTACGTCTAAACTTTTTGCTGAATACCACGTTTAGCTAGAAAGGATATATATAAGTCTGGTTTCACTGACCTAAACTTAATAAGACTTGATGACTCATTTAAGTCTCAATATATTTATCCTTTACTAACTATACAGGTTCACATTAGTAGAGGTGTGGTTGAAATTGGGACCGGTCCTGTTATGTTCTAGGAGTAATTCTAGAAGATATGGAATCAATTTTTATATTCACTGTACTGTATTTTGTGTGTTGATTATTATATTCTACAAGTCAAGTTCGTAGTCTTTTGGGTATATCTGACACGTAATAAACCCACAAGTTTGATACTATATCATGAGAGTGTTGCGTCATTTATTATTAAAAGAGTGCTGAAATCCCAGTCTTTGTTAAAGTGATATTATTTTATGTCACTTTGTCTTCTCATAAATTATAAGTGATTTCTATTGTATGGGTCTGCACCACATGCCTAGATACTGGTAAAATTCTAAAAAAAGTCCCAATATAAAGAATTTTTCGAAAAACACTCCAATAAATTTTGCAATTTTTCCATTTACAAACTTTATTTTAATACATATATATTTATGTGTTATATTCATATACATATATATTTATGTGTTATATTCATATACATATATATTTATGTGTTATATTCATATACATATATATTTATGTGTTATATTAATATACATATATATTTATGTGTTATATTCATATACATATATATTTATGTGTTATATTAATATACATATATATTTATGTGTTATATTCATAAACATATATATTTATGTGTTATATTCATATACATATATATTTATGTGTTATGCTTGTATACATATATATTTATGTGTTATATTCATATACATATACATTTATGTGTTGTATTCATATACATATATATTTATGTGTTATCTTAATATACATATATATTTATGTGTTATATTCATATACATATATATTTATGTGTTATATTCATATACATATATATTTATGTGTTATATTTATATACATATATATTTATGTGTTATATTCATATACATATATATTTATGTGTTATATTTATATACATATATATTTATGTGTTATATTCATATACATATATATTTATGTGTTATATTTATATACATATATATTTATGTTTTATATACATATATATTTATGTGTTATATTCATATACATATATATTTATGTGTTATATTCATATACATATATATTTATGTGTTATATTCATATACATATATATTTATGTGTTATATTCATATACATATATATTTATGTGTTATATTCATATACATATATATTTATGTGTTATATTCATATACATATATATTTATGTGTTATATTCATATACATATATATTTATGTGTTATATTCATATACATATATATTTATGTGTTATATTCATATACATATATATTTATGTTATATTCATATACATATATATTTATGTATTAATATGTTTATATACATATATATTTATATGTTATATTCATATACATATATATTTATGTGTTATATTCATATACATATATATTTATGTGTTATATTCATATACATATATATTTATGTGTTATATTCATATACATATATATTTATGTGTTATATTCATATACATATATATTTATGTGTTATATTCATATACATATATATTTATGTGTTATATTCATATACATATATATTTATGTGTTATATTCATATACATATATATTTATGTGTTATATTCATATACATATATATTTATGTGTTATATTCATATACATATATATTTATGTGTTATGTTTATATACATATATATTTATGTGTTATGTTTATATACATATATATTTATGTGTTATGTTTATATACATATATATTTATGTGTTATATTCATATACATATATATTTGTGTTATGTTTATATACATATATATTTATGTGTTATATTCATATACATATATATTTATGTGTTATATTCATATACATATATATTTATGTGTTATATTCATATACATATATATTTATGTATTAATATGTTTATATACATATATATTTATGTGTTATATTCAAATACATATATATTTATGTGTTATATTCAAATACATATATATTTATGTGTTATATTCATATACATATATATTTATGTGTTATGTTTATATACATATATATTTATGTGTTATGTTCATATACATATATATTTATGTGTTATGTTTATATACATATATATTTATGTGTTATGTTTATATACATATATATTTATGTGTTATGTTTATATACATATATATTTATGTGTTATATTCATATACATATATATTTGTGTTATGTTTATATACATATATATTTATGTGTTATATTCATATACATATATATTTATGTGTTATATTCATATACATATATATTTATGTGTTATATTCATATACATATATATTTATGTGTTATATTCATATACATATATATTTATGTGTTATATTCATATACATATATATTTATGTATTAATATGTTTATATACATATATATTTATGTGTTATATTCAAATACATATATATTTATGTGTTATATTCAAATACATATATATTTATGTGTTATGTTTATATACATATATATTTATGTGTTATGTTTATATACATATATATTTATGTGTTATGTTCATATACATATATATTTATGTGTTATGTTCATATACATATATATTTATGTGTTATATTCATATACATATATATTTATGTGTTATATTCATGTGTTATATTCATATACATATATATGTATGTATTAATATGTTTATATACACATATAAACACATAAATATATACTGTATGTATATTCACATACATATGTATTTTTAATTTGCTGCCCATTGCTGCGGGACTTACCTCCTTTGCTGCACTAGGTTCTGTGCCGTGTATGACGCAATCAGAACGAGGCTCCCATTGGAGCCTATGGAAGCGTGTTCTTGTGAGTGCAAAGCTTCCACGCAATGTGAACGCGAGGTTGAGTATGCATTGCACTTTACATATAGTACATTTGCGTGCGCTGGTATTACGTGAGGAGCGCAAATATCGTGCTTGCGAAAGCACAATTTTGCACTCCACTCGTAATCTCGCCCAAAATGCTTAAAAGACCACTAACACGACCAATAAATGCATAATGAAGAGACAATGCAAAACCACTTATTTTGACTTTCAAATGAGAAGTAAATTTTTTACTGATAAATGTGAAATTTAGCTGCATTTTCCTTCCTATTGCATAATGTGATAGCCATCTGCCAATCTGTGAATTTTGCACGTGCACAGTAGAAGCTGGTCCCTCAGAAAGTGTGCATATAAAAAGGCTGTGCACATTTAGAAAATGGAAGTGATTTGGAAAGTTGTTTAAAATTAAGTGCTCTATCTGAATCATAACATTTTAATTTTGACTTGACTGTCCCTTTAATTATGAGTAATAAATATCATCTTTGAAATGTACTTTTTTGTTTCTTTACTCCCTTTTTGTGATAGACGACCCCATGTATTAAAGGGACAGTCAACAACAGATTTTGTTGTTTTAAAAGAAAGATAATCCCTTTATTACCCATTCCCCAGTTTTGCCTGGGGAATGGGTAATAACCAACACCGTTATAATAATACAGGTTTTACCTCTGTAATTACCTTGTATCTAAGCTTCTACTGACTGCCCCTTTATTTAAATTCTGTTGACAGACTTGCATTTTAGCCAATCAGTGCTCACTCCTAGGTCACTTCACGTGCATGACGTCAATGTTATCTATATGAAACACATGAACTAATGCCCTCTAGTGGTCAAAATGCATTCAGATTAGAGGAAGTCTTCAAAGTCTAAAAATTTTGCATATGAACCTCCTAGGTTTAGCTTTCAACTAAGAACAAAGCAAAATTGGTGATAAAAGTAAATTGGGAAGTTGTTTAAAATTACATTCCCTATTTAAATCATGAAAGTTTTTTTTGGACTTGACTGTCCCTTTAAGCGGCGTGCAGACAAGCTTCTCAACTTGAGAAGTCATCTGCACACCTTTGCAGCATACGGGCAGTGGATCTGATGAGTGTGTAATGCCCGCCCCTTCTCTTCTCTCTTTGTGACCAATTGTGGAAGAGAAGGGTCTGTCAATTACCCCGAGCGAGTTTGGGGTGATTTCTCTTTGCCACCTCTGAGGGAGCGCAGAAAGTAAGAAGTTACAGTCTAATGACCAATGCGGCATGTGAGCCTGCCCTTTAAGGGCTCTGGAGCATCTTACGCTGCTTCATACATGGAGCCCATGCTCTGAAAATGATGGGGTTGTTCCACTGCTGGCAAAGAGGGTTGAATGCGTCCTGGAGGATACAGAACCATGACCCTGCAACATACTGCTAAGTAATTGATCAATACAAGATCTATTTATATTTTACTAACTAATTGGTCACAACATAAGTAAATACACAATTTTCAATGAGACTTGGTCAACTTGGATAACTTATAGAAATAAATTCACCAAAATATCCACACCGCACTCTCCACTGACAACATTGTTGTACAATAGAGAGCTGGGGGATTGCAGATTTGTGAACATGAAGATTCCTTGCAGTCGACAGAGGGGTACAGTATATTAAACATAAGTATCCTCCTGTACCTTTTCCGCTACATAATTTGCTGTCTTTGCTTTCAAGTTAAATTTTGGCTACAATTCTCTTTGCTTCATTGACTGCCTAAGCCTCCCAGCTGTGTAGTGTCGATATCCCAACTTGGTTTGGTGAACTTTCTAACATATTGACACACCTCCACGCTTGGCTTTAATTGCATGCATGCTTTTACACTGCAGTAACAACAGCTTTCCCAACCTGGTTTGGTGAATTTACTAACTTACTGATACAACTCTACGCTTGGCTCCTATATGCATGCACGATTTTACCTTGCAGTAGCAACAGCTCTGAGCAAGGAATTTCAGCTTCAAACAAATAGAGCAATATTTAAGGATAAAAGCTGTCTTTCCATTTTTAGCAGCTTTATTTCTGATACTCTAATGCTAGCTCCTATTGCAATGTGAAACATAATAGTGGCTTTTCAGTTGTGTTGTACAATATTGGTCTATGTTAAACTATAATTGAATATAGACATATGTTAGTGCAATATTATCATGTATGCACGTTATTAATTTGTACGTCTAAACTTTTTGCTGAATACCACGTTTAGCTAGAAAGGATATATATAAGTCTGAAAATTGTGTATGGCCTGCCCGTACTTAGTAGTGTTGTGGGAATTAACGGTGCCCAACATAATCCGCCCATATGTGGTACATTTAATAATTGTCCCTCCAGTTGAACCAGTTTTTTTTATAAGAATGCTTATTCTGTCTGCACCAGTCCGCAACTCTACCTAGTGATATAGCAGTCCTATACCATTGTAAATTTGGAACCCCCAAACCACCTCTCTCTCTAGGGGCATATAGGATGCTTTGAGATAGTCTAGGCGACTTTCCTTGCCAAATACAGGAATTTAATATTTTCTGCAATTTATGGATGTCTCTGGATATATTTCCGATAGGTAGGGCCTGAATGAGATATAGCGCCTTTGGTAATAATGTCATTTTTGCAGCTGCGATTCTACCCAGCCACGATATATTTTGTTTTGGCAACCATCGCGAAGTTAATAATTGAAATTCAGAAATAAGTCTCTCATAATTAAATTTACATAGTTTATCCTCATCTGAGGTTAGATGAATGCCTAAATATTTCAGTGATGTATAATTAATTCTGAATGGACTATTGGTCTTTAGATCACTCATAGTTTCTGTTGGGATGTTTATAGGGTATAACTCTGATTTGGATGGATTAACTAAAAAATTGGATACTTCTTTGTAATTTAACAGTTCCTCTTGGGCCCATTTCATAGATTCCACCGGGTTGGACAAAGTCATTAAGACGTCATCCGTGAACATGGCCAATTTATAAGATTTATTTTGGATCTCTATCCCTCTAATATTAGAATTACTACGGAGCTTAGCTGCCAAAGGCTCCAAGGAGAGCACAAATAATAAAGGGGATAGTGGGCAGCCCTGTCGTGTCTCATTGCGAATCTCGAAGGCATCCGAAGCAAACCATTAACCCTAACTTGTGCTGTTGGGTTAGAGTATAGAGCTAGAATTTGAGAAATAAATTTGAAGGGAAAGCCAAATTTGATTAATGTGGAATGCAGAAAAGTCCAATCTAGTCTGTCGAATGCCTTTTCCGCATCTGTTGTGAGAAAGACAGCTGGGGTTTTAGTAACTTTAATATGATCCAGTAGAGTGACAACCTTACCCACATTATCCCTAGCCTCTCTATCCCTTACAAAACCTACTTGATCTTCATCAAGCAGTGTAGGTAGTAAAGCATTCATCCTAGAGGCTAATATTTTTTTGCGTATAGTTTAATATCTGCATTTAGCAGATAAATAGGTCTAAAGCTGGCTGGCATCGTGGGCGATTTCCCAGGTTTTGGGATAACCGTTATATGTGCTTGTAACATAGTATCTGGAAACCTACCAAAATAAGAGATGGAGTTAAATAACAAGGCTAATTGTGTACTTACCTGGGATTTAAAGGTTTTATAGTAAAGGGCAGTAAAGCCATCTGGCCCTGGCGCTTTATTTGGTTTCATATCTGAAATTGCTGTCTGAATTTCCTCTATACTTATAGGTAATTCTAATGACTGTACCGCTTCTGGCAATATTTTTGGGAGGTCTATTTCATTTAAGTATTGATCACATTTCTGTCTATGTGCGTCTGAGGGTCTGTCTGTGTGAATGTTGTAGAGGTTATGGTAATACTCCTGGAAAATCTTAGCAATAGCTACCGTGTCTTCTACTTGAGAACCCGATTTTGCCCTGGGTGAATGTATATAAGACTTATGTTGTTGTTTCTTAAGGGCTCTAGCTAGGTATTTACCTGTTTTATTACTTTCCCCATAGAACCTCTGTTGTAAAAACAAGAGCTTTCTTTGGGATTCAATTTGTAAGTGATCATTTAATAGTTCCCTTTTCTTGTTGAGAGATTGTAGTATAGAATCATCCTTAGGGTTAATTTTTGCTAGATAGTCCAACTCTGAAACCTCCCCTACCAAAGACAAATATATTCTCCTGTTAGTACGTTGTTTGGTTGCTTTAGTCTTGATGAATTCCTCTCTCATGTATGCCTTATGCACTTCCCATACTGTATCTAGTTTAGTTTCTGGGATGGTATTTGTGGAAATGTAGGTATCAATCTGTTTAGTGTAGTTTTCCACTGCTTGTGGATCTAAGAGTAGAGAATCATCTAACCTCCAACAGAAGGGGCGTATTGGCATAGAGGGCCATTGTAAAAAACATTCCACTAAAGAGTGGTCAGACCACATAGTATGTTTTATATCACATTGCTTAATGTATGAAAGAGCTATGTGGTCCGTTAAGATATAATCTAGGTGAGAATAGCTCTTGTGTGGATATGAGAAGAAAGTGTAATCCTTCTTAGAAGAATTTAAGTAGTGCCAAGTGTCATGTAAAGTGAGTGATTTAATAGATTGCCATATAGATTTGGAAACCTTGTATGGAGTATAGTTAGTCAAGCTGGAGCTGTCTATTGTAGGAACTAATGGAATATTTAGATTTTCCCCCAACAATCAGAGGTCCCTTAGAGATATCTAAAATTTTTCGGGTAACTTGTTTAAAGAATATATCTTGGCGTTGATTTGGGGCATATAGATTAACCAGCGTTACTGGCTTGCCATATAGCAGACCTACTATGCATAAAAACCTGCCTTCCTTATCTTTGTCAATTTGCAGAACCCTGAATGGGACAGGTCTATGAATAAGGATACTAACTCCATTGATCTTTTTGTGATGATTAACACTATGAAAATGTTGAGTATATTGTGCAGTGAAAATTTTTGGTATGCTATTCAATTTAAAATGGGTTTCCTGTAATAGGAGGATCTTACCACCTCTTTTATATAGGTCCTGGAGGGCCATCACTCTTTTATTTGGGACATCAAACCCTTTAACATTTTGGGTGATTATGTGCAGAGGTTGAGCTTTACCTTGTGTGGTCATCGGATAACTGTTCTCGACTCACTATTCTTAGTCAGCTGAGACAACCTGGCTATGTAAGTGGCATATGCAATCCCTGGGCTTAACAACAATATTAAGAAAAAAACATATTTAACATCAAAACAACATTGATTTGAAAACATAGAGCCTCTCACACAGAAGCTTTGCAATAAAAAACAAACAAACAAAAAGGGGGGAATTGCCCAGTAGGGCCAAGCCCGAATAAAAATAAAAGCATTACTAAGTAGAACACGGCCTAACATTCAAACATTGGCTTAGTAGGTATCTATTCACAAACACACCATACACTTTCCGATTCTAGTGGGAAAGTTTAGTATATTAACCTTCTACAACTCAGAATACACATGCCCTCAAATGGTCACAAGATAGTGCTGTGTCAACACTCCTTAAGCCTTAAAGACTGGAGTTAAGTTGGATCAGGTAGCCCTGTTCCAAAATTAGTGGCATCTATACACCCTCTTACCATTAAGTGCTGTGACCCAGAGTGTAGTAAAATAAGACACGAACTCTCAAAGACAGAAATAATAAAATTAGGTTATACTTATGCATGCTTTAAGTGATCTCTTGTCTTGTAGCACCAGTGTTATTTTGCTTAGTAGCAAACTTGTCACTCCTCCGATTAGACACTTTCTGCCATTCCAATCTCTGGGGGAGTGGAGTCTCTTTACTTGTTCGGTTTTCTGAAGGCACCTTTAAATTTTCAGCCGCCTCGGGAGGATCCAGTCTCAGTTCTCTACAAGTTGAAGAAATGTCCTCCGGAGATTGGCAAAAAACTCTTCTGCTCTTCCATTGGATCTGCAGGCTAAATGGATGACCCCATCTATAGGGTATATTCTGCTTACGAAGTTTAGTCGTGAGCGGCCTCAGGTCTCTTCTTTTTTGCAGGGTCCTGGATGACAGATCCTCAAGTAGCTGGAAGCTTGTGCCTTTAAATTTTATTGGGTGCTTTTGTCTCGCCTTCTTCATTAGCATTTCCTTAATGGGGTAACTGGTAACTTTGACAATCACATGCCTAGGGGGTTGCCCATCCAAGGGTTTGGATCTCAAAGCTCTATGGGTTCTATCAAGAGCAAAGGTGGAATCATCCCCTTCTTCCGTCAGATAGGCAAATAAACTTTGAACATAAGCCTCTAAGTCTTGTGAGGGTACTTCTTCCGGAATACCCCTTATCCTTATATTATGACTTCGGCTCCTTTTCTCTAAGTCGTCAACTTTATTTTCTAGTTGTAAAATTGTTAATCTGATCAGAGGCACAAGCACTGTTTGTAAAATAGAAGTGGATTCAGCTCCACACTTCTGTCCTGACACCTCAGACGATTTCTACACAGCCCAGGAGTACAGGGATATCCGGTGGTAACCAGAAAAGGAATATTCAAGGAGTAAACAGCTATAACCTGGGTCCTATTGATACCTCATACGAATTGAGGTTGAATCACGTGAGTGGTTTAATTGCATCTATATCTTTCTAAGCATCTGTACCTACAGGCTTCACTAGGGGTGCCTTTCTTGTGCGCTTCTTCACTTCTTCTTTTATATATATATATATATATATATATATATATATATATATATATATATATATATATATATATATATATATATATATATATATATATATATATATATATATATATATATTTCTTCCCCCCATAATAAATATTCCTTAATTAAGTTTTTGCTTTTGTCTAATATCTGTACTACAAATTTTATTTTATTCAACAATTTCCAATACAATACATGGATGGAAGAGAAACAATACATATATAGCTATGCCCTTTTAAGGGACAGTCTCACAAGTTAAATGTAGAAGTCCAATATAGTCCATACACAAGGTCGATGAGTTTGTGAGTCTGAGATAATATGAGCAGTATATGCCCCTCCAATGAAGAAAAAAAAAATGCTGAGTAAATATTGGAAATATAGAACATTACAAAAATAAAAATAAAAACTACTAAACAATAAACAATGTGATAATATTGTAAGTATGAAAAGTTTTGGCATTATATGTCGACATGTCAAATCTTTGCTATGTCATAGTATAGGTCTATCTGGTCCATTAGTTATTAGCATTGTTTTTCTAGTAGGAATGTGGAGTGTATCTGGGAGCACCATTCTGGGTATGACTTGTTTGGCACTATTGGGAAGAATGAGTAAGGCACAGTTGCAGGGTTTGGCTAGTTTGGGCATATGCTTATGGAGAAGGGCGACAGTGGGATCAAAGGGTAAATGTTTTGGAAGTAATTTATTCATTTTTCTTATCAGCAAGGACCAGAAATTTGATATAATTGGGCAAGACCACCAAATATGTGTGAAAGTGCCCCTCTCTCCACATTCCTTCCAGCACCCATTAGTTGAATTAGGAAAGATCGCTTTAAGTCTATATGGGGTTAGATACCATCTCAGTAATATTTTATAGTTAGTTTCTAGGATGGATGCTGAAATGGAGGCTTTGGCATCATGTTGGAAAATGGTATTCCATTCTTCTCTGGACAGAGATGACATGAGATCACAGGACCAAGAGTTAGTATATGAAGGTAGCTGAGAAGGCATCGGTGTAATTAGTAATTTGTATATCAATGATAGTGTGCCTCTATTTGTGAGGTTCCCTGAGCATAAGTTTTCAAATGGGAGCCACTGTCTAGTTAGAATATGTTTGTTAGGGTGAGTGGAGAAGAAATGTTGAAGTTGGAGATGACTAAAACAGTTCTTGAATATACTTGAGCCACGTTCAGCTAGTTTGGCTTTGGTTTTTAAGTTGTCCCTATTTAATACTATGTGAAACGGTAAAAAGTTTCCTGTTTATTATCTGTGTCCTTTCTGCTCTTTGGAAAAGTCATATGTTTAATATGGGTAATAGAGAGCAACACTGGAGTAAGTATGTTATTTAGGACCTTTGACTATATCTTTATACCTAGATTTATAAAAGAAATAGTCCAATAATTACTACATAACCATGCGTCCTAACCTGGCTTCTATATAATTAGAATGGTAGCCTCCAAACATTTCCTATAAATCCCTCATGGTACTAGACTCACCGTATACACTTAGAAGAACAGACACCAAGATGGAAAGGTCCATATGTGATTGATCTACTGATTAAAATTGCTACCTCAGACATTTTTCAGTATAAGAAGCCTCTAAAAGTCTAGGGTAATATGAGGAATGTATCAGTGTGCGTTAACCAATGTGTTTCCTGAAAGAAAACAACATTAGATCTAAGTGACTGTGCATAATTAACTAGGACACTACATTTAATGAGTACATAAATTCCCTTTCCATTTAGGGAAACTACATCAAGAGTTCCTCCATTTTTAGGGATTGTAGAGTTTGGGAGAAAGTAAGGAAATGAAGACTAGAATAGGACATAGAACAGCTTATGAGAAAAAGTAAAATAGGACAAGAGAAGAAATATAAAAGGGAAGAGAAACTTCCCATGTGCTATATCATTTTTATAAATGTCTAAATACATTTACAGACTTATCATTTAAGTCTCAGACTCAGTCAGTTAAATGTTGTAAGGGATGAGGTCCATGGCCTGCTAATGCTTACAGCACTAAGATGTGTCTACCGCTGACTTGTCACAGGGATCATATGTGGTACTTCACTGAGGGGCCAGCTGCAGCTTTGTTTGAGTTTCAGTGGCCCAGGCTGCAGAAGTAACAGATCTCCCAGATACCAGGATCTTCTACTCCTTTACTTGCCAGGCCAAGTTCTAAATGCTTTTTTGCGTGAGTACAAAATCCTAGACTATCTGATCTGTGGAGAGTTAGAAGGGATTCCCCAGGGCAGGGGTAGAATTTAATACTGAATTCTGCACCATTTTTCATTTCTTTAAAATATCTTTAGGATGGCGCTCACAAGAACCCCCCCCCCCCCCCATGCAAAATCACTTGAAAGTGACACAGCATATATGTTAAAAGATGTCTAGAAAATATCACATCTCAATGTAAAAAAGGAAGACACAATACCTCAAAATTTGAGTGGCAACATCCTATAGTAGACAAAATTTAAATATCCAATCAGGAAGTTTGTCCTAGAACTAGGAAGGTATCATGCATCTGGTTATGTGTAGGAAAACTCACTGTCTTTCCCTCATCAGATCAGTTCAAAGAAGTTTACTATGAAGTCCTGCAATATTATGGTAAAATCTCTCAAGATTATGGCAAAATACCTTAAGGTCACAGTAAAGCAAAATCTATTTTAGGTTTAAATCGAGAAAAAAAAATATTTTCATTAAATCTTTTTTTCACAGTTGCTTAAAGGATTGAGGAAAAAAACTTATCTTTTGTAACATGTCCCTTTAAAAGAAACATTTGAATGTATTTAGCATACCATTATTATAAAAAAACGGTAATGATAACATTATTATTATTAATAATAATCATAACTACACAGCATCAAGGTCAATACATATATGTGTTGGACTAAGGCTCTGAGAGTTGTCAGTCTGAAATTTACATGACTAAATTATATGTTTTCAAGCCCTTATGTCAGCTTCATACATGTAAATATTGCATTGCTAAAGTAAAAATATTACTTTCAGGAAAATACAGTTAATTCATAAATGTTTCCTTATAAAATCATAATGTAATGTAAACATTCAGTTAACCAGACCTTTCTTGTGTAGAATTAATACAAAATATTTAAATGATCAAGCAATAAGAGTGCTAAAGATTTTTGTAAAACGTCTGTTCCTCTGAAGCTGTGTTTATCACACTGAACGTGTTTATTTAGCTGCTGAAATGCACAGTGTTTACATTAATTAGCTGATGAGTCACTGCATGTGGCCAGGCACCATATTTACATATGAGTGCACAGTGATTTCCTTACAAAAGGTACATTTAAAAAAATGTTTGCGAAAAAAACGATTTCCCTATAGCCTGAGGAAAAAGCAGAGTGTATATACAACACAGTTGTTTGATGCAACATGCACTAATTGCCCTTGGATCTTTTATATGAGTGGGTCAGTGCACTTGAAAGGAGGCTACACTTGTTGCAAATGAGAGGGTAATGAAAATGAATAATTGCTGTAGTTTTTTTATTATTATTATTTTAAAGGCAACAATACAGGTAATGCATAGAAACAGTAGCAATAAAGTTTTTTTAATGCTCTTTTTCCCTGCAAAATGATTGGACCATTAATTATGTGTTGAGAAACAACTGTCTCAGTAGAGTTTTACCATTTACTTTTCCCTTTTTCCTGTAGATTTTTCCAATTCTGACAAAAAAATAATAATAAAAGAGCACCTCACTAGCCTAATCCACCACATATCTGTCCCGACTCCCTAATAAGCTTCAGTAGAAATGATCAGATAAGGAACTGGCAAATAATATTTTGCTAACAAGATGACCATGGCTAGCCATTGTCTACAGTCAGTAACTAATCTGTATTGGCTCCTACACACAATAGGCGGAGTTTGGTTATTAAAACAAAATATTTACAGCAAAAGACTAAACCTCAATCATGTAATCAAAGATGTTTGTTGTCCCTTTAAAGGCCATTGTCACTGTTTTTGGGACAGAAGACACAATTGCAACAAAAGTTTAATTTCTAAACAAAGTGCTTGCATCATTATACCATGGCTTCATACTTCCTCTGTGTGTACATAGCTACACTGGGTTAATATTTCTCTTAACTAGATGGCTCTAAATTCAGGGAAAGTAAATGGGTCTTATAGAGACATAAAACACTAAGGGCGAGATTACATATGCGGCGCAAGCTTCAGCGCAACTTCTGAAACCCGCGTCGCCCATAATTTCACCTCGCACATCAGGGTATCACATAAACCCCGCCGGCAGTTCATGAAGTGCCTAAGTCGGATAAACTAGCGATGTCCAGAAATGAGTGTAAATACAAATTTCTGGAGTCGCTAGTGACTTACGGCACTTTAGAAACTGCCGGCGCCTAAGAAAATAAAAAAAAAGTAAAATCTTTCGTAAAAGTCTAACCTGCCTCCCAAAAATAAACCCGACATGTAAAACCCCTATATCCGCCATCAAACTCACATTGGAACTAATAATAAAAGTATTAACCCCTAAACTGACAACCCCCCTCAACGCAATATGCCTAATTTTTTTTTTTTTTTTTTTTTTTTTTTTACTATTTGTGTTTTATTTTCATCTACACACCTCATACCACTAACATGAATCCAAATTTGACCATACTGTTATTCGTGATAACCCTTTTCTCATTCCAATTTTGTTCACGTCACTACCGCTATAAGCACACACCTCAAACTGGAAAACAAATTATCATACACCATGGCTTGCTCTGTTGCTGTAACTTATCTGCTGAGTGCTAGTGGAGAGTTATAAAATATAGTCCTCCTACCCCCACCTCACAAAATTATAAAGCATCCCATTCACTATATGGCCAAACAAAAATTATGTCCAAATTCCTATTCTTTATGTTACTCGCTCTTGCAAATGATGAAGAGTCTTACCCAAGGCCGGACTGGGAAATCAGACCGGCCCTAGAAATTTATATGGCCTGGTCCAGCCCCGCCCCCTCTGGGTCAGCCATGCTCCCTCCATGTTAGCCACACCCCCTCTGGCTCAGCCTCGACCCCCCCTCTGGGGGAGCTGCTGCCCCAAACTGTGTAAATCCAGCTTTAGGTACCATGACTTGGCTCCCTTGCTGCAGTGGGCAGGTTTATGTTGCTTTTTTCTCCCACACTTG
The DNA here is from genome assembly GCF_027579735.1 of Bombina bombina. Taxonomy (NCBI): domain Eukaryota; kingdom Metazoa; phylum Chordata; class Amphibia; order Anura; family Bombinatoridae; genus Bombina; species Bombina bombina. Next base: position 115,515,719 of record NC_069501.1, on the reverse strand, counting down.
GCTGATGCTAGCTTGCCTTCATCCACACGTAAAGAGAGTGTACAGGCAGCTTCATTCACACAGTTCTCATCTCTCCAAGATAATGCTCCCCCCCCTCTCTGTGCCCTCCCTCTCTCTCACTAGAGCAGAGCTCTACCCTGATAATGCTTCTCCCCTCACTGTTCCCTCCCTCTCTCTCACTAGAGCAGAGCTCCCCCCTAGCACTCAGGATAGTCCCTCTGCATCTGAACAGTGAGAGCAAGAGTGCGCTCTCCCCCTGGCTTATTTAGACTGACCCTCACCTCCTCAGTCCTCACACAAGTCGGCGGCCGCTCCGCCAGGGCCGTCTTTAATATTGACTGGTCCCTGGGCAAACATTTTCTTGCCCCCCCCCCATGCAATTTCGCTCTCCACCCCAACATCCCAAAAAACAACTTAATCAATTTATTTTATTTTTTTTATTATTAGCCCAGCATTGGATCATCCACTGCTGGGCTAATCATTTAAAAAAAATAAAAAAAAATAAAAATTGCAATATGTGAAACTGGACCTAAGCAGTACTAATAAGTAAATAAATATATAAATTCCTCCACTGTGGATTCATTTAATATTCTTTTGAATGTGATTCTGGTGTGAGGTTAGCTGGTTAAAGAGATTTAGGGCAGCCAACAGGAGCAAAGCAAGGTAAAGGAGGAAGCATGGAGGTGCAGACAAATATAAGTTTACTGACTGGAACAGCAGAACTACTTTGGGAAGCTGTAAAATCTGAGTGAAAATAAAAACTATTAAAATAAACCTTACATTAATGTGTGAAGTATCAGCATGACACTATACATCAGCCACAGCAGCACATGTTGCTTCTTTGCTAGGAACAAGTTCCCTCTCACCCTGCACTAGACAATGCTGCATGGGGAGGGGCGTGTGTGCACTCACTTATTCTTCCCACTGACACCGTTCTACAAAGCACTGTTCCCCTAACAAACTTCAGTTAGTTGATCTTAGGGCCACAGCAGAAAGAGCAGGGCTAAAGGGACCAGTAGACTGGATGCTGTCTGTCCAAGGCTGCATTGATACAGTGTGAGATGAGTCACACAGCCTCAAGACTGAAGAGAGCAGTGTATGCAGCTGCACAGATGCTCAAATCCTCATGTGCCTGCCGCTCCAGCTTTCTGCTGCATGTGCCTACAGTCAGCCCTACCCAGAAACAATCCCCACAACCAGAGCAGTTACCTGGTAACAGTGGTAACCCCAGTAGGACCTTTTCTGATGCACTGGGAATGGTTGGATGCCGAGTTAGGGCTTAGCATTCAGTGCTGCACAGTGCACATCTAAAACAGCACATGGCAAAAGCTTGGCATGTCACATGACAACGGCACGGTCTGGCACAGTTTTAAAAAAATATATATATAAGCAGAGTACTTTTGACTGTGACAGTATTAGGACTGAATTTGTGTGTTCCCCATGTCACATCAGCAGTCTGGTATGAACCATAAAAAAAAAAAAAAAAAATTTTTTTTTTAGGACTCTTGGGTCCCTCAACAGAGACTGGGCCCTGGGCAGCTGCCCCTTTTGCCCTGTGTTAAAGACGGTCCTGCGCTCCACCCCTAGCCTCCTTCACTGGCTCCGGCTCAACCCACCCCCATCCGGCTCTGGCTCAGCCCCACCCCCTACGGCTAAGGACACCCTCCCTCACCTCTGCTCCACTGCGACCCTCTGAATCATTTGTTATCACTTTCCCAAGCCGGCATTTTGTAATATTAGTTTCTTTACATGTCAGGATCCTGCAGTTTGAATTGCTTCCCTGTGCTGCTAAGTAAGCAAAAGCAGACAGATTACTGATCTAAGACTCCTCCTACAGGCACAGCCATGCTGCAAGCTGCTTCCCCTCTTGCTACAAGGCAGCCTGCTCCGCCTCAGTACTGCCCGGGTAGCATCATCTTACAGTTCATATAGGAAGTGATGTGCACAGGAAGATGTGACTGGTCTGCCGTTTTTACTTTTAACATATTATCCTGCTAATTCCTAATAGCAATGAGTTAGTGTTAGCTTAGTCAAATACTATTCTTTTGTTATGGAACAACACTGAGCATTACACTATAAAGCTTGCTTAATGGAGTGGAGCAGCCGCATCTGCAGCTGAGCTGCTGGAGCTCCTTCTGCTCTCTCTGAGACTGCCAGTGCAGTCGCCGGCCCACTTGAATGATGGCCCACCGGGATTTTTCCCGGTATCCCGGTGGCTCAATCTGGCCCTGGTCTTACCCTGGTCCCCCAAAAAATTCCATTCCTAGCATTCCAGCTAAAAAACCTCTCCTTTGTGCACTGTAATATCCGCAGATTACTACCAAAAATCGATGCACTGCAAGCATGGTGTTCACATTACAAGCCCAAAATCATTGTGATCTCTGAATCGTGGCTAACCGCAAAACTACCTGACTCTGCCATTGCAATACCTGGGTGTTCATGCCATAGAAATGACAGAGCAAAAAGAGGAGGCGGCATTGTAATTTATGTTGACAATCCCATAAAGTACAACCCCTTACAAAAATTTAGCTCTCCTGCCACCTTTGATTTCCTTTCTGGCACAATTGAGATCCCGTGCAGTAAATCAATCATTGTTGCAGGAATCTACCGCCCACCTAGCTCCCCTGTGCATTCCCTTTCTGACATAGCCCATCTCCTTAGTGAGACCATAGCTCAAAATCCAAAAAGTGAATTTTTGGTCTTTGGAGATTTTAATATTGATTGGCTGAATCCTAAAAATAATAGTTCTTGCTCGCTGTTTAAGACTTTGCAGCTAACTCAATTAATCTGCTCCCCAACTCGCATAAACATTAAAAGCCATAACCACACCCTGCTCGATTGGATTCTCTCCACTTCTCCTGACTGAATCCAGGAGGCAGGTGTTCTCCCTAACAGTTTCAGTGACCACTGCTTAGTGTACTGCGTGCGCAAAATAAAAGCCACTAAATCCTCTCCCAAGGTTAAAAATCACCAGGTCCTTCAAAAAATGTAATCTTCAATCATTTCTAACTGACATCAAGAACCTCCCCTGGCACAGATTAAACCTAATACCAGATATAGACTCTGCAGCTGAACTCTTTCAGTCCGAACTTCTACAAGTTTGGAATTTACATGCCCCGCTGCGTAAGGTGAGAGTAAATGGAGTACATATGATTTGGATCACAGCTGACCTCATTCAAATGTACCAATTTCGGGATTTATTGTGGTCAAAGTTCAAGCATACTCGCTATATGAACGATCACTGTGTATATAGACAATGGCGAAATATATGCACTAAACAAACAAAATTGGCCAAGGCCCAATATTTCTGAACAATAACATATCAAACCCTAGAAAGTTTTGGAAAATCATAAATAACTTACAAACTCCCACAATCCACTCCCAACCCTCCACTGTCAAAGTGGACAACCAAACCCTGCAACTTCCCTTAGAAGTAGCAAATGCCTTTAACAATTATTTTGTCGGATGCTCCACCACCCTGATTGACAAACTAATAAATGACACACATCCTGAAACTACAAATGTGGATCAGGCCCCACTAAATCTGCAAAGACCCAATATGGAGAAGTTCAATTTTAAACCTGTACCCATCAATGTCATTAAGAAACACCTTAATAATCTAAAAATGAAAAACCAATCTGGACCTGATCAAATCCCAGCAATGCTGTTGAAGCTCAGTGCGCGGGCAATTGCTAAACCTGTCACAACCCTAATTAACGAATCCTTGGTGTCTGGATACATACCCAAACTTTGGAAGACTACAAGAGTAGTGCCTATCCATAAAAGTGGTGAGATAACCTTGGTTTCTAATTATCGCCCAATATCATTGCTCCCAGTATTGTAAAAAATCTTGGAAAAGTGCGTCCAATCTGACCCCTGATCAATCAGGTTTTCACCTGAACCACTCCACTACAACTGCCCTCCTAAAAGTTTGCATCGGCATCCAAACTGCCATGGAACAAGGAGACCTAACTGGAGCTTTTTTCATTGATTTTGCAAAGGCCTTTGACACAGCAGACCACAACATACTTGTCACGATCGCCTCCGCTCCTCTTCTTCCGGTTCTTCCGGCTTTTCTGTCTTGTGTGTTGCGTTGCTTAGCAACACTACGCACATTTTGAGCCGTCCTCCTTTGCTGACGTCAGGCGGGTTATTTAGTCCTGCGGCCCAATTTCCCGGTGCCCGTTTGTTTTCTCCTGTGGCTTGTGAGTACTCTTTTCTCTTGTCTTCAGATGTAACCCTGAACTGCCTGATTACATGTTGCCAAACACTGCTGGACTGACCACTCTATTGCTTAACCCTGAACTACCTGATTACAAGTTGCCAAACACTGCTGCACTGACTACTCTATTGCTTAACCCTGAACTGCCTGATTACAAGTTGCCAAACACTGCTGGACTGACTACTCTATTGCTTAACCCTGAACTGCCTGATTACATGTTGCCAAACACTGCTTGACTGACCACTCTATTGCTTAACCCTGAACTACCTGATTACAAGTTGCCAAACACTGCTGAACTGACTACTCTATTGCTTAACCCTGAACTGCCTGATTACAAGTTGCCAAACACTGCTTGACTGACCACTCTATTGCTTAACCCTGAACTACCTGATTACAAGTTGCCAAACACTGCTGAACTGACTACTCTATTGCTTAACCCTGAACTGCCTGATTACAAGTTGCCAAACACTGCTGAACTGACTACTATATTGCTTAACCCTGAACTGCCTGATTACAAGTTGCCAAACACTGCTGAACTGACTACTATATTGCTTAACCCTGAACTGCCTGATTACAAGTTGCCATACTCTGCTGAACTGACTACTCTATTGGTTAACCCTGAACTGCCTGATTACAAGTTGCCAAACACTGCTGGACTGACTACTCTATTGCTTAACCCTGAACTACCTGATTACAAGTTGCCAAACACTGCTGGACTGACTACTCTATTGCTTAACCCTGAACTACCTGATTACAAGTTGCCAAACACTGCTGAACTGACTATTCTATTAGTTAACCCTGAACTGCCTGATTACAAGTTGCCAAACACTGCTGGACTGACTATTCTATTGCTTAACCCTGAACTGCCTGATTACAAGTTGCCAAACACTGCTGGACTGACTACTCTATTGCTTAACCCTGAACTGCCTGATTACAAGTTGCCAAACACTGCTGGACTGACTACTCTATTGCTTAACCCTGAACTGCCTGATTACAAGTTGCCATACTCTGGTGAACTGACTACTCTATTGGTTAACCCTGAACTGCCTAATTACAAGTTGCCAAACTCTGCTGAACTGATTACTCTATTGGTTAACCCTGAACTGCCTGATACCAGTTGCCAAACACTGCTGAACTGACTATTCTATTGTTTAACCCTAAACTGCCTGATTACAAGTTGCCGAACTCTGCTGAACTGACTTCGCCTATTCCTGATTTCACTCCTCCTATCAAGAGACCCAGTACTACTATCCAGAACCACAAGAACCTCTTGACCCTCTGTGTGAGTACCTTGTTATATAGAAGTTGTTGTGGGGTCACGTCCTGGGTTATACTCAGTGTGCTAGAGTGTTATTTGAGTTCACTCTAGCATTTGGGTCTGATTCCGGACCTTACCCAACCTGACAATACTACTGCTCAAACTAAAAAACTCAGGTATTGGTGATCGTCCGCTAACCTGGTTTCGATCATATGTATCGGATCAATCACAATATGTCTCCATTTTTGACAGCGACTCCCTCCCTCTCCCAGTCACGTGTGGTGTTCCCCAAGGTTCCATTCTCGGCCCCCTACTATTCACATTATTTATAAATGATCTGCCAAATGTCTGCAAATCCTCAAACTGTACACATGTACGCAGACGACACTGTAATCTATGCAAGCAAATCCAATCTGCCTCAGCTTGAGGCAGTGCTCCAAGACCAGTTCACAGAAGTATAAAATTGGATCTCAAAAAACAAACTCTTCCTAAACACTGACAAAACTGTCACAATGATCTTTGGAACGGTACCTAAATTACACAAACTAAAAAATTCCCATCTACACATCAAAACAAAATCAAATTGCACACTGACCGCAGTCCACTCTTTCAAATACTTGAGTATGTTGTTAGAACCCAATCTATCGTTTGGCCTCCACATAGAAAAACTTGCATCTAAACTCTATCAAAACTAGGTGCCCTGTACAGAAACAAATCCTGCCTAAGCCCTACAGTAAAGGAAAAGATTGTACAGCAAATGCTGGTGC